>NW_005371854.1:197470-221017 GCF_000412655.1 Myotis brandtii | reverse complement strand
CTGCGGCTTAGGCCCGCTCCCCATGGGGAGCGGGCCTAAGCCATCAGTAGGATATCCCCTGAGGGCTCCTGGACTGTGAGAGGGGGCAGGCTGGGCTGACGGACCCTCCCCCCCATGCACGAATCTCATGCACCAGGCCTCTAGTCTTTAATAATAAAAGGGTAATATGCTAATTAGACCAGACCTCCTTCCCGGCATCATTCTGGACCTCCTTCTGGATGAAGCCGGGGCCAGAGGGAAGCAGCCCGGGTCCTGGGTGCAAGAGCTGGAAGCCAGTGTCAGCAGCTGGGGGAAGGAAGGCCTACTCTTGCATGAATTTTCATGCATTGGGCCTCTAGTATAGTAATAAGGTGAGAAAACCCTACAATTAAAAAAAATATGGATAATAGCTATTCCCAAATTTTTAATGTGAGCCTATTAAAGCCCTCCCCCCAAAAGGTTAGAAACTGTTTTGTATGTGTTGAATTAACTGCTGAACAAAGTAGTATGCAATGACCATGTTATTAGACTGTTGGAGTGATTATAAACAGATGAGGAACTGCTGAATCAGGCACTTTAGGACTTTGGCTGCTGCCTTGGAAACAGTTTGCATCAAACTTGCTAGTAATAACCAGCCTCCCTATTCTCTCCCTCCCGCTCTCCCCTCCCTGCCCCTCATTTCTTTTTAATGAGGACAGTGCCAGTTGAATTTGTATACTGAGCTCGGCTCACATAAATGAATTTTTCAAAAATTGAGTTGAATGAATGAGGAAAATTAAAACTAGTTTTACTTAAACTATATTAAACAATACCTGAAATTAAAAGATTAATTTAAATAAACTGATTTTTAATGTATTACATTTTTTAACATTTATAATTTAGTTAGGAAGATCAACTAAAATTTGCAATTATTGGGTGACATTGGGTAAATTACTTTAGCTCCCTCTTTCTCAGTTTTCTCATTTGTAAAATGGCAATGATAATAGTATCATAACTACTAGTAGTGTTGTAAGGATTAGATTAGCTAGTTTATTTGCAGTACTAGCACATAATAACTACTCAATAAATGTTTGAAAATCATCATCATGGTAATATTCAAAGTAAAATTTCTTCCATATCTGACTCTGACTATTTTAATATATGTGTTCTATGCAATATAATGTATTTTAGAGAAAAATACTGTTGATATGCCACTTCCAAAGAAACAAAAATGATGCGTATTGTAAATTTTAGATCATATATGTGATTGAACTTTTAAAATTATATTTATTCCCAATATATTAGGTTCATGTAGTAATCATTTAAATAGGAGTGATAATCATTCATTTTTACATTTTTGGGCCACTTTCACAGATTTTAAAATAGCTGTGAAGACATTGCAGTTTATATATATATATATATTAGCATTTTGGTGCATGTCATATTCGACACTAGGGAGTGACAAGATTGATTTCTCCTTCATTGAGTCATATAACAAATATTGAATACCTACTGTATACCAGAAGCTGGGGATACCACAGTGAATGAGACAGTCAGGACCCCTGCTGTTATGGAGCCTAGATTTCATTGTTGGGGGAGATACTGGGGAGGAGTGATTGAACTAGACAACACATAAAAGAACAAGATACACTTCAGATAGTGTTAAGTCCTGGGAGGAAAATAAAACTGGATGTTGAGACAAAGTGTGCCTAGAAGGACTTCCTTTAGATTGAATGACTATAGAAGGCTTTTGTAGAAGATGACATTTGATCTGGGACTTGACTGATGAGAAGATAGTCTCATGAAGGCCTGTGGTGGATTTTCCAGTCAGTGGGAGCAAGGGTCACTGCACTTTAGGCCTGTTGAGGTTGGCATATTTGAATACTTAAAAAGATGAGTATTACTAAAGGGTTGTGATGAATGTAAGAGTAATTAAGGAGACAGGGTATAAAGACAGGCAGGGACTATCTTTCACAAACAGCCTTGGGAGTCATTTCTGACTTACTCGTAAACTTTGATGCTACTGGCAAACAAAGTATGGAAACTATGTACTTGGTATTAACAATGTGGCACTTAGGAAACAAACAAAATATCAAAGAAGGGTTATATTGAGAATTTGGGAGTATAATAAAAGAGGTAATCATTAATTTTGTAGGTTCTGGAGATAACCAGGCCCAACTTGATTCCTGATATCTTTTTAGTGAAATTATCAAATTGTAAAAATGTGTTTTGAAAGCAGCAGAGGAGGTAATATGTGCCTTTCCCTCATATCGTATATACTTTTCATTATATTATTACATAAATATGTACATATACTGAGTGGCCAGATTATTATGACCACCTGATGTTTGTAGGCAAATTAGCTATAATTTCGCGCTGAAGTTGCTAGAGGGCCAGACCATTATAAATAGGGAAGCAGGTTGTTTACCATGACAGTAGGAGTGATTTTTTTTTCTGAAGATATGGGTAAACAACGCGATTTAACAGCCTTTGAACGTGGGATATATTTGAACATGAGTGGCCAGATTATTATGACCACCTGACGTTTGTAGGCAAATTAGCCTTACACTGCATTGTATGGGATATGGAAGCCGAAGGCCTGTTTGAACACCTTTGCTGTCTGCCAAGTTACCAAGATAAAACGTCTCCAATTCGCACAGGAACACAAGGATTGGACAGTCAAGCATTGGAAAAGAGTCATGTGGTCCTATGAATCTCGTTTCCAGTTGCATATGAGTTTCCAGATGGCAGAGTGAGAATTTGGCGGAAACAGCATGAAAGCATGCACTCCACATGCATGAGTACAACCCTTCAAGCTGGTGGGGACAGTGTTATGGTTTGGGGCATGTTTTCCTGGCATGATTTGGGCCCTTTAATTCGTGTGGAACAACGTCTGAATAGCACACATACTTAAGTATCGTTGCTGATCAAGTTCATCCTATCATGCTGATGGCATATCCCAATGGAGATGGCTTCTTCCAACAAGACAATGCGCCATGCCACGGTGCTCGTATTGTGCAGGAGTGGTTTCAAGAACATGAGGGAGACTTTACCTTTCTTAGGTGGCCCCCACAATCACCAGATCCGAATCCAATGGAGCATTTGTGGGACGAAGTTAAAAGAGGCATCAGGCAGCTGGTTCCACAACCATCAAATCTCACAGAACTGGACAGTGCTATTCATCAGGCATGGTGTCAGATTCATCGCATCACCTTTCAACATCTCGTGGAGTCAATGCCAAGAAGAATCGCCACAGTATTGAAGGCAAAAGGTGGCCCAATGAAGTACTGATGGGGTGGTCATAATAATCTGGCCACTCAGTGTATATATGTATTGAAAGGCTAGATATAGACACATGAATATTACCAATTTCTGGTCCATGTTTTGTGAATACCATTGCAAGATAGGAAACTATCATATTTATATAGAATGTGCTAGTATGCAGGTTGCTAGTAGTTTTTTTTTATTTTGGATTAATGCACTTTGAGAAATTACAGTAATTTCTTAATCACTAGAATAGATATTTTTTGCTACACTCAGTTTAATGATTTACTTAAATATCATGGGTTTTATGATGCGATGGACTTGTTTAAGTTCTTGTTATGAGTTTAACTTCTGTCATATTGGTAGGAGATTTTTTTCTTCCTATTTCAGGGCCACAGGCTACAAGTATGTTTTATTCTAGTCAACCATCTGGAAGTTTTGTGCCACTGATAATTAATAGAAAGATAAATAATATATGGAAAAACATTAGCTAAATGCTTACTATGTATATGTGCAAAACAATTATTAGTTTCTCTTTCCAGATTGGAGAATAAAATTAGAATATGAAAAAATATATAGTTTTATGCTATTCCTAAGCAGATGATAATTCTTATTTTACTTTGTTGTGATAAATAGTTCACCTCTGGTATTTAAAAAATTGTCACAAGTTATTAGAATTATAAACAATTCATACTTGATGTTCGCAATTCAAGTAGTAGAATATTTGAATGGAAATGGAAAATAAAACTTCCTGTAGTTATATTCCCCAAAGATAAACAATTGTTAGCAGTTTCTTGTGTTTTCTTCTAGAAATTTTCTGTTTATGCAATCATATGTAAGCATGTGTTTGTGAGTGTGAGTGAATTTACATACATAGTATATCATCCCCTTCTTTCTCATTTTACATGTATGGGCTCTACAGTACTGTTCTGCATTCTTGTCACTGACTACAAATATATCTTTCATAGATCCTCTCATTCTTTATAACAGCTGCATAGTAGTCCATTGTTCGAATAAATATAATTTATTGACTTGATTTCTATTGATAAACATGTAGTTTGTTTCCAGTTTTCTTGTAATTCTTTACTTGCATTTTACATGTTTATCCATAAGTATATGTCTTTAGAAGTTTTAAAATAATTGAAAAATTGTCTTTCAAAACCATAATAATGACATGTATATGCCCAACAACTGTGTTCCAATACTTTTTCCTTCATATTCTGACTAATGAACAAAAAATAAAAGAGTTGGCAGTAGCCAGGTAAATTTTTGGTTATCATTAAAGTGCCCATTATTTTTATTATTTTCTTTAGAATCTTGTAACATCTATATAAATACTTACATAACAAAAGTTTAATTTTACATTTTATCCCAAAGATGGCAGTACATTATTCATCATGGTTGTTAGAACACTTAACTCATGCAGGACATGAATGAGCTAAAGTGATTAAAATTAATAATATTTATTTAATATTTAATTATCCAAGCTAAAGTTCATATAATTCAAATAACAATAAATTTTTGGAATTCATATAGACTTTATCTGTCATTAAATAATAGTTAACATAAATTTTGGATAAATGATTGAAATCGATTAAATTTTGCAGCCACCATAATACAGATTGGGTCAGGCAAGAATCTTCAGTGGATGCTAAATCCATGGGGGATTTTTAATGAAGAACAAGATATTTGCATGATATTAAAGTGTCTCCTTGTGGATTACTTATTAGTTACAAGGAAAAAAATAGTAATTCTACAGAGGAGAAATCAGATAATACCTTGATAAAAGATCAAAAGTTAATATCAACAGCAATGGGTAAATGGACATTGTATGTCTCCAGATGTGATTCTTTAGCAGTATTAGTACTTCAACCAGGAATGAATAACCTGAATTTAATTAAAAGAAAACATCAGACAAACCCCAAATGAGGAAAAAAAATAGTAATTCTACAGAGGAGAAATCAGATAATACCTTGATCAAATGATCAAAGTTAATATCAACAGCAATGGGTAAATGGACATTGTATGTCTCCAGATGTGATTCTTTAGCAGTATTAGTACTTCAACCAGGAATGAATAACCTGAATTTAATTAAAAGAAAACATCAGACAAACCCCAAATGAGGAACATATATACTATTAAAAATAAGAGATTATATTCTTTAAGAAGTCAGTGTCATTAAAGGCAAAAATAGGCTTTAGAAAAGTTTCAGATTAAAGGAGCTATAGCTAAATTAATATCCAATTATAGAACTGATCCTATAAAGAAACTATAGGATGTTATTGGATCACTTGACAAAATTGGAACAGGACAGTAAATTTACAAGTATTTAGCAATTGGTTTTTCTCTTACGTGTTTATATAAGAGAATATCTCTTATGAATTTAGGGATAAAAGGCATGATATAAGCAACTTACATATAACAATAATATACATATGTATTATACCTATTTACATGTAGATAGATATTTAGGGGAGAGAGAGAGAGAGAGAGAGAGAGAGAGAACTCAAGAGTATATAAATGATAAAACAAATAGGGCAAAAGATTAACAATGGAGCATGCAGGGCTTCTATGCACTAATTTTATTTTTACAACTCTTGTTCTAATGTTTAAAAATGGATTAAAGATATTTTTGTTTATAAAGATGACTCTTAAGAGCTGTTTATAAAAGCAACGGTTTTTGATGAGTGGTATTTTATTATTTACTAAGTAGGGAGAAATAATTCTAAAATCTAGCCATATCTCACTAAGTCAGAAATGCTACTAATTCTGTGTTGAGTTTCTCATGTAGAACAATAGTGCCTGTGTTACATTAGCAGGTGTTACATATTGGATTACAAACTAAATATTTTTAGAATCTCGAGTTAGGAAAGATGAGTGTGGGCTAGATGTTAGGACTGTGAGGAAAGTACAGAAATTAGTGTGGCAGTAGTGGTGGTGAGGTGGGAGAGAGAAATTGGAACGAATTGGCCAGAGAATTCAGAATTGAAGAAAGTGAATTTGGAAGGCACCCATATAAATGGTTCCACTGTAGAGCAGTGGTTTCCAATATTTTCCTTCCTAATAAGGACACTTATATTTCCCTGATTTTGACATGCACTTTTTTTTTCTTCACATTCTAAAACCTCTGCAATCTGGATGTGCCTTATAATAAGTGGCATCTGACCATCATTGTCGATGTGGATTGAAGTGAGTTCTTCCATATAAGATTAGGCTTTGCTTCTGCCAGTAACCTGGGGGCCCTAGCAACCTGAGACCATTTTAAATTAAATTTTGAGGTTGAGTATTTTGGCCCACATTAATGCATATGAATTCAGATTACAAGTCTGTGTTAGTTCTGGCTGGAGGTTCAGATTTGGAGGGGAGACACCTCCCTTCTGCTAGTGCCAACGTTGAGAAGACAAGTTTCTATGCTGTTGCTTTTCACATAACAGGTTTTCTTTTCCCTCTTAAACATTTTCTGTCATAGCTTTACTATTGGATTTCCTGTTAGACTCCTTATATTGGGATTTTTAAAAATTCTTAGTTGTATATAAATATAATGATGAAATGCCTTTTTCCCCCTGGCTAACTTTCACATCCTTGCTATTTGGATATATCTTCTTAATTATACAGGGGTGGGCAAAGTGGGTTTACAGTTGTATTGTATTAAGAATATAATATAATAATAAATAATACAAGAATAAACTCTGTGTTTCACATACTCACAACTGTAAACCTACTTTTGTCCACTCCTATAGTATTTCTATTTGTGGTTTCACAATATCTTTAATCTTGCCTGACCCAGAGGAATCCTTTCAAAGGTAAAATAACACCCTACATTTATTTTCAAGCCCCCTTAAGCCATTTGTCTTGGTGAGAGGCTGCAGTGGAAAATCGCAGTCAGTTTTTGGTTTGGAGGACATTTGGGTAGACACTAGTTATTCATTCATCTATTTTAAATTAGTCCAGGTTTTGAATCATCTGCCACCTATCTTTGCAGATTTCTTAACTTTTCTAACCTGTTTCCTCATCTAGAGAATGAATATAACACAACTTTGATGATGTTATTGTGGCTTCAATGAGATAGTGTATGTAAAGATCTAGCGTGGCATCTGGCACAGATGTGGTGATGAATAGATGATTAATGTTTGGTTGACTGTGATAGCTATTGTTTTTTGTTTCCCAGGATATCCCCTTCCACCCAATCACTCTTCTTGTAGAAATATATTTTGCCTACTCAGCCACCAAAGGGATGGACACACTATTCTTCCTAGCCAGCATAGATTAATCCCCCAGGTGCAATGGTAGGTTTAAGTATGAGTGGGCATGTGACTCAATCCATCAGTCTTTATCCAGCCAGAGATTCGAAGGAAGAAAACCTCTTTACACTGGGATTAGGAAGGCAAGATTTTGACGGAATCTTTTGGCAGCTACTTTGCAATTCCATATGGGGAAGGTCTGCTTAAATAATAAAGCTAAGAAGAAGTGATTCGGGATAAGAGATGGGGCAGGGGGGAGCTCAGGTGCAACTGAGGGAGAGCCACTTCTATTTTTTGAGGCTCTCCTTCCTATAGCTCTTCTTCCAGAACTATGCCAACTTCCTGCCCAGCTTTCTGAACAAATAAATGCCTTAGTGTGTTTTTGTTTGTTTGATTCTTTGGCTTAATGTGATTTGAATTGGCTTTCTACCACTTGCAGTGCAGTGTTCTGAGAGAGATGATAGTGATATTATTTGCCCCAATAATTTTTCTTGCCCAAAGAACTGCCTTTAGTGTTTCTATCCTAAATAGTAAAAACCAAATGTGTAATAAATAAGCCATTAAAAGCAGATTACCCTTTCTACTGTGGGTGGGCCTCATGATGTCAGAGAAAAGAAATAAAAATTGTAATTTTTTTGGGGGGTGGGGGGAGGGAAGATACCCAAGTTTCAGATATTTTTCATGTTGTGATTTTTTTCTAGTGATGATACAGAGAATATTGAGAGTAAACTTATAAGATGTGCAAAGAGAAATTACAGTGCAATTTTAATTAGAAATTGTTAGCTACATTTAGAAGCTCTAATCCAATCTAATAAAAGAGTAATATGCAAATTAACCACCACTCCCTCACTCCGTCACAAAGATAGCAACGGCCAGGAGCTGGAGGCGAGCAGGAGGCTTGGGTTGCCCCTGGAGATGGAGGAAGCCAAGTTTCCTGCCTGTCCTGGCCGGCCCTGAGCTCTGCTCAAGGCTACAAAGTTTCAATTATAGAAGACTAGAGGCCTGTTGCATGAAAAGATTCGTGCAATAGGCCTTCCCTTCCCCTGGCTGCCGGCATCGGTTTTCCTCCAGCACCTGGGACCCAGGCCTTCGCTCCGGCCGGAGCCGCCTTCAAAGCCTTCGCTGCTCCGGCTGGAGCCGCCTTCAGTGTTCACTTCGCCACTTCACGCCTACATATGCAAATTAGCCGCCATCTTTGTTGGCGGTTAATTTGCATATCTCACTGATTAGCCAATAGGAGGCATAGCGAAGGTACAGTCAATTACCATGTTTGTCTATTATTAGATAGGATAAGTAAATCCCAGATACCTGCTTCTAGCCCGCGGGCATGGCCAGGATGGCCAGGCACCCCAGCGGGACCCCCCCAACCTGAAGGGGGTGTGGCCAGCCTGCAAACAGCCCTTAGCCCCTCACCCAGGCTGGCCACATTCCCATGGGGGGAGGGTCCCCACTGGGGGGCTTGACCAGCCTGCAAACAGCCATCAGCCCCTCACGCAGGCTGGCCAGGCACCCCAGTGGGGACCCCCACCCTGAAGGGGCTGTGGCCAGCCTGCAAACACCCATCAGCCTCTCACCCAGGCTGGCCAGGCACCCCAGCAGGGACCCCCCACTCTGATCCGGGATACCCTTCAGGGCAAACCAGCTGGCCCCCACCCATGCACCAGGCCTCTATCCTATATAATAAAAGGGTAATATGCAAATTGACCCTAACAGCAGAACGACTGGGAATGACTGGTCACTATGACACACACTGACCACCAGGGGGCAGACGCTCAGTGCAGGAGATGCTCCCTGGTGGTCAGTGCGCTCCCACAGGGGGAGCTCTGCTCAGCCACAAGCGAGGCTGCCGGCTGCCAGTACAGCGGTGGTGGTGGGAGCCTCTCCTGCCTCCTCAGCTGCACTAAGGATGTCTGACTGCAGCTTAGGCCTGCTTCCCGCTGGCAAGTGGACATCCCCCAAGGGCTCCCGGGCTGCCAGAGGGATTTCTGACTGCCAGCTTGGGCCCGATCCCCCAGGGAGCAGGCCTAAGCCAGCAGGTGGACATCCTCTGAGGAGTCCCCGACTGTGAGAGGGCACGGCCGGGCTGAGGGACCCTCCCGAGTGCACAAATTTTAACTAGAGGGCCTCTAGTTAAAGATATAACGGGCAAAGGGGATACTACTGCAGTTATTTGTGGATTGAATCTCTACTCTCTGCTTCTTAAGAATTTCAGATAGTGTGAGCAGGGCCTAAGTGGTCTGAAGTTTAAGAGGTGACCCAGAATGCAAATGAGAGGACTAGAAGGGTACTAGCATTCACAGCAGATAGAATGCTATTTGTGTTCTTAATTGGGAAAGTTAGTCTGGATAGGGGCCAAGGATCACAACATGGTTATGTTCACATGAAAGTTTGCAATTTGATTAGGATTTGAGAACATGTTAGGGAAGAAAATAAGTTCCTTTAAAATCATCTTGCACATTGAATATTCAGTGTGATAGAAATTTTTTTTGTAAGTTGAGAAGCCAAGAAAAAATTTAGTCATTCTTCCACATTCAAGAATACCTATTTCTAGAGTTGTGCTTGAACTCCTACCATTTGTTTATTTTTTAATAATATATTTTTTATTATTGATAGTATTACATATTTTCTCCCCCTCCCCATTCTCCTAACCCCTATTTCCCCCAGGTCTTCACTGCCCTATTGTCTGTGTCCATGGGCTGTGCGTATAAGTATAAAAGTTCTTTGGTTTATCTCTTCTCGTCCCCCCTACCCCACATCAAGGTATGCCAGTCTGTTCCATGTCTCCGTTTCAGGTCTTATTTTGTTGGTCAGTTCATTTTGTTCATTAGATTCCACAAATAAATGAGATCATGTGATATTTGTCTTTCTCAGTTTGGCTTATTTCACTTAACATAATATTTTCCAGGTCTATCCATGCTGTCCCAAAAGAGATCCCTCTTTTTTATGGCTGCACATAGTATTCCATGTAAATGTCCCACAGCTTTTTTATCCACTCATCTACTGATGGGCACTTGGGCTGTTTCCAAGTCTTAGCTATTGTAAACTGTGCTGCTGTGAACATAGGTGTGCATACTAGTATATTCTTTCTGATTGGTGTTTTGGGGTTTTTAGGATATATTCCCAGAAATGGGATTGCTGAGTCAAACAGAAGTTCCTTTTTTTATTTTTTGAGGAAACTCCATACTGTTTTCCATAGTGGCTTCACCAATCTGCATTCCCATCAGCAGTGAACTAGTGTTCCCTTTTTTCCACATCCTCACCAGCACTTACTGTTTGTTGATGTTTTTTTTATGATAGCCATTCTGACAGGTGTGGTTTTTTATTTGCATTTCTCTGATGATTAGTAATTTTGAGCATTTTTCACGTGTCTCTTGGCAAAATGTCTATTCAGGTCTTCTGCCCATTTTTTAATTGGCTTGGTTATCTTCTTTTTGTTGAGTTGTATGAGTATTCTATAGAGTATGGATATTAACCTCTTATCAGATGTATCATTGGCAAATATGTTCTCCCATTCAGTGGGTTCCCTTTTCAGTGTGATGGTCCTTTCTTTTGCTGTGCAGAAGCTTTTTATTTTGATGTGGCCCATTTGTTTATTTTCTCCTTAGTTTCCTTTGCCCTAGGAGATGTCTCCATAAACATATTGCTACGTGAGATGTCTGAGTTTTTACTGCCTATGTTTTCTTCTAAGATTTTTATGGTTTCATGTCTTACATTTAAGTCTTTTATCTACCTTGAGTTTATTCTTGTGTAGGGTATAAATTGCTGGTCTAGTTTCATCTTTTTGCATGTGTTTGTCCTGAACTCCTACCATTTGTACTTCTGTTTTCCTTTTTAAAAAAGGTACATTAGTATGCAAATTTTACCCAAGATTGGAAAAGTGGTTTATGTGGGTGTATAAGAGATGTGCTTTTAAAGTAGATAATAATCCTATGAATTGACTTAACTGATTTTCAAGTGCTTGCATAGGAGAATTAAATAAGTCAGATTTAAAGCCTTAAATATAAGTATTAAATAATGAACTTTGGTTGTATTATAGATTGTCTCATGATTTCCTTAATGTCTTGTAAAGTTGTACAAAAGAATGAGATTGAGATCCTTTACTGTAAGGCACATAGATTTTTCATTTAAAAATTTTTTCTAAATACCAGTTATACATAGGACACTGTGATGCATACAAATGATATAAGAAATAGTCTTTGCCTTAGACCATTTATATTCTCAGAGTTAAAATATTTACACACATATCTGTTACTCAAAGCATTGTATATTTTATGCTGAGTATAAACTAAGTGTTTTAGGGTCTGAGAGTGTTATAGAAGTCCATTTGTATCATCAAAAGTATTTGGGTGTGTGATAATAATTTTATGTGTTCATATGACTGGGCCATGAGGTACCTAGATATTTAATCAAATGTTATTCTTTCTATGAAAGTGTTTTTGGATGAGAGCAACTGAGTAAAGCAGACACTGTGAGTGGGTTTCGTTTAATCAGTTGAAGGCCCGGATAGTAGTAAAGCTGCTAAGTAAGAGAGAATTCTCTCCTGCCTGAGTGCCTTCAAATTAGGACATCAGCTTTTTTTCCTATGGACTCAAACTGAAACATTGGCTCTTCCTGGGCCTTGAGCTTGCTGGTGTTCAGGCTTGAACTAAACCATTGGTTCTCTTAGGTTCTCAGCTTGCTGACTTGCCCTGCAGATCTTCTGACTTGCCATAATTGTATGAACCAATTCCTTATAATGTTTCTGCCTATCTGTATATTTTCCGTTATTTCTGTTTCTCTGGAGAACCTAGACTAATACAGGGTGATTCAGAAGGATATGGAGGAGGAGGAATTAAAACCACAGGCTAAACCATTGTAAAAGCAGGATTTCACTAGGTATAGATGGTAAAGAAAAACACTACAGGCAGAGGAAATAGCACATGTGATGAGAGCGATTTGGCTGGAGTTCAGGAGTTTTCTACTGTTCTTTTGCTGTTTACAAGTTGTGGGAGAACACCAGTTTTACCACAACGTGGTTAGTATTGGCTGGTGGTGGTGATGGTGGTAGTGGTGGTATGTGTGCACCTTTTTTTTAATGACTGTAGCAGGTTGGTTTATTGGTTAAAGAGGAAGCCTACTTTCTCAGCATTCTAGTTAGTCCAACCTGTGATCATTTTTTTATTACTTTGTCATGCTGTAGTCCAGGGGAGGTGGTGGTCTGTACGTGTGCGTGCGTGCGTGTGTGTTTGTATTGTTATTTGTATTGGTCTTGGCAGGTTGCAAAGTGAACATGATGGCATTCTTCCTTTGGCCTTTTTAAAAGCTTGCTTTTCTATTTATGGATACAAATTACAGAGGTAGAAACGTATATATAGTTTTGAAATTTACATTTATTATTGAGTCCTTGTAAAAGGACTAGTGTAACTTAGAAATGGAATTTAACATTTTAATTTTAATTAATTTGTGAGATAAAAGCTAGTGGCTAATGTATGGGACAGCACAATTTTAGACCATAAGAAGTTTTGATTTCTTTCTAGCTCTGTGGTGTTGAGAAGATCTGACTAAGCAGAGTTTTCACTCACATATGGTAAACACATATTTACAACAGAACATTATTTTAAATTTATTTAAATGTTATTGGTGGTTACAGAGGAAATGAATTTTGATATTGCCAAATTTCTAGTAAGATTAGATATTTATTGGTTATTTATACTCTGCCTGATACCAAATACTGTATATGAATGTTAGGAAATGATACATTAAAATGTAAAATAGTAATAAAAGGAAAAGAGCCATATAATTAAAGAAGTGAAAATAAGGACAGGAGGGGGAGAAAATCGTGGAAAGTCTAAGTGGAGATTAGTTTGGCAAAAAAATCTATCTGTACCAACTGTCAGAGGAAGAAGATAATTCCAATAAAAAAATAGCATCTTCGTAGAATAATAAAAAGACACATGCCATTTTGTCAAGAGAAAAACTTTCCCCAAAATGAACTATTAGGAGAAGTTTATTGCATTTTGTAAGGGGTGTTTAATAGCATAATGGAGGGCATTGTTTCATAGTAGTTTTAAAATTAAGGAGACATTTTCATATTCAAATTGTTTCACTTTACTTCAGCTGCACTGGCCAGGGCTCTGCTGTTTCTTGGAGCTATCAGGATTACTTCTGAGTTGAGGGCATTTGCATATGCTGCTGCTTCTGCTTAGAATGCTCTTCCTCAATATTTTCACATAGTGTGCTCCCTCACTGCATACCAATTTCTATTCAAATATGATCATTTAAGAGAGGCTTTCCCTGACCATCCTACATAAATAAGCCTCTCTTATGCCTGCCTATCATTCTGCATTCCCTTAACCCACTTAATTTTTCTTCTTTCCACTTATCATGTTTATCTTTCTCCCTCTCTGGAATGCAAAGACTTTGTCATATTCCAGTAGCCTAGAATAATGCCTCGTGGATAATATGTGTGTTCAATGAATGAATATATAAGTCTAGAGCTCAGGGGAAAGTTCAGTGTAGAAATGTAAATTTAGGAGTCAGTAGCATATAGATGGCTTTTAAAACCATAAACATGGGTGACAGCCCTGGCGTGGCCAGGTGGCTCAATTGGTTGGAACATCATCCGTCACCTGGCACACCAAAAGGTGTGTGTTCGATCTCAAGCTATTTCTCTCTTAGGTCCATGTTTCTCTCTCTCTCTCTTTCTCTCTCTCTCTCTCTCTCTCTCTCTCTCTCTCTCTCTCTCTCATCAATAAAAACATATCCCTGGATGAGGATTTAAAAAGAGAGAAGTAGAAAACTGCTATTAAAAAAAGGGGGGGAATGAGATTATCAAGTGATAATGTGTAGCTATAGCAGAAAAGAGACCCAAATTAAAGTCTTGCTCTGCTTTACCAATTATAAATTAGACTCAGCAAATTAGAAGGAATACCAGAAGAGATATATCATTGAAATAAAGAGAGGAGCCCTAACCGGTTTGGAGATTAGTTTGGCTCAGTGGATAGAGTGTCGGCCTGCGGACTGAAAGGTCCCAGGTTCGATTCCGGTCAAGGGCATGTACCTTGGTTGCAGGCACATCCCCAGTAGGAGGTGTGCAGGAGGCAGCTGATCGATGTTTCTCTCTCATCGATGTTTCTAACTCTCTATCCCTCTCCTTTCCTCTCTGTAAAAAAAATCAATAAAATATATTTAAAGAAATAAAGAGAGGAAATGTTCTAAGGATACAGCTGTGTTGAATGATGTTGAGAGGTTGACCAAAATGAGGTTTGTAAATTAACCTTTGAATTTGGCAAGATGAAGGTTGTTTTGTGGCCTTTAGGAGTTATTTTAGTGGGGTGATTGGGATAGAAACCAGATTTTAGTACAAGAGTGAATGACAGGTCAATAAGTAGAAAGAACTAAACTTCCTTTGAGAAGTTTCACTATGAAAGGGAACAGAGAGATGGGTGATTATTGAAGGAAGGAAATGAAGTCAAGGGAAGGCTTAAGTGTTTTCCAGAATTTTCTGATTTGCGAGTATGTCCATCTTGGTTATCTCTTCTTATATTGAGTTCTATCTGTCATCAGTTAACTAGAGGATTGATTCATAATGCCTTTTTACAAGTGGCCCTCCCCAAACCTTCTATCTACTAAAGTGCTCTTTCTTCCTCCATTTCATTAGAGTCCTTCGTAAATGCTTCCTGTTTCTTTAAATGATAACTCTATGGTACGTTAAATTTTTTCAACTGTTTGCTTTTCTTGATGATTTTATTGTGTCGTATAACCATCACAGATAATTTCAAGTGTCAATAATAGTGATAGTAATTGTAATAAGATCCTAATGTATGTTGACATTTATTGTGTACCTGGGACACTTGAAGAGATTTACATGTATTTATTGAGTTAATAGTCAAAACAACCCTGGGAGACAGGTACTATTATTCTCAACAGAGGACTCAGGGGTATGAGGTACAGAGAGTTTTAACTAATTTCTTCAAGATTAAACAATTAGTCAGTGTGGTTGTCTTAGCCACTATGCTATTCTGTCTCCACATGAACAAAGCAAATGTCTCATCTTCCAGTTATGTTAAATAAATATGCCTTTGGTGAATCATTTTGGTTCTCAAGTACTCTCCCCTTTTATATCTATTATATGAATGTATGTTTTGGACTGGGATGTTGGTTAATTTCATTATTTTTACAGTAATCACATTTTAGAGCTAGATGGGGACATTTAATTAAATAATGACTGGAATAAAATTTAAGAATCAGAAAGAACGTGTTTTCTAAATTGCATTTTCCCCCTTATATCTTTTTTTGGCTTACCTCTGTTGGCTGTGAACTTTAAATTTATTTGTGCTTGTAACGATAAGCACTATTTATTCTGTGACTAATTTTACTAATCTTCAAGGCTTACCATTTCCAGCATGTCAGAGTAGCCATGATCAAGTTTACATTTCAATATACTCTTTTGGATTCATGACATTCCATTTTGACAGTGATAAAAGGCATGCTCTGAGGCCTCATTGAAAAGGAATGTCAGAACTGTTTCTACAAGTTTCTTTCATTTATCTAACATGGAAAGGTCTATCAACATGCTTACTATAAAATTCATAATATAGGAGAATGTTTTTGTAAGGTTGGTTATTAGTGATATGCTTAACTGGCAAAGAAAAGTTTTTAGGAATTTAAGTTTTGGAGCTACTTTAGTTTATTTAAATAAATTTTTATGCTTTTGTGAAAGTTACTAACACTTAAAAACTTAATGAAAACATTTGTGATACTACAAGTGTGAAGAAATGACAAGAACCTAGATTTAGTCAATACTTTTCATGCTAAGTTATAAAGCATGCCAGAAGCAATGAGTGGTTGTGGGGTAGGGCTGAGAGGCTGAGAGAAAAGGAAGAGGAAGTTAAATTTTTGGAGTGCCTATTGTATTCTAGGCAAGGCAGTGATAGGGCTTTTACTTATATTATCTCATTTAAGTCTCACAGAAGTCTTGCCAGGTAGGTGTTATCATTTCCCTTTTACAGATGAGGAAACTGATGTTGCAAATGCTGTCTTTAATAGAAGAGCACACAGACAGAACCAGAAATCAAATCTTATTCTGTTTGATACTCAGGCCCAATCTATACACTTGCTTCATGGAGTTGTTCTTGGGCCTTTTTAAGCAGAAAATTATTCTATAACATAGCAGAATTTTTATGTTTAAATTTTATTCACTTAGCTATTATAAACAAAGACTGCTTAAAAGATGGCAGGTCTTTTCAAATATAAATACAGTATACTGATTTGCATAACAGCCTCACCTATCAGAATGGTATAAAATAAATAAAGTAAAAATTTCAAATGTACATGACCATTAATATTTTTTCAAAGCTCAGATAGCTTGTACAGCAGTGCGCTAGATCACGCTCACTGCCACATTGAAGATACCCATGAACAACCTCATCTTCACCCCCATCCAGTTCAGTTATCTTCTGTGGGAGTTTCTGAGTTAGAGAACCTTCCCTGTTACCTCTGATATATTTTTCAGAGAAGAGCAAGATCAGACATTTCTGAATATATTTTCCCTAGCATTTACCTTAGAATGGCGAACAGTGCATGCATTATTGACCAATATCCTATATAATAAAAGGGTAATTTGCAAATTGACCCTAACAGCAGAACAACTAGAACGACCACTGGACCAGTCACTCTGAGGCACACTGACCACCTCTAGTTCTCTTTCCCCGGCCGGCAGGCTCAGATCGCCTGATGGCCACCCACTGCGGGGGCGGGGCCGGTGAGCGGGCGGGAACAGCTGACCTCTAGGTCCCTTCCCTGGGCCATCAGGCACTGATCACCCGATGGCGAATGGGGAACCGGGGGTGGATGGCGGCAGGGGGCAGGGTCAGCTGCAGGCAGTTGGGGAAGATGGCCCTGATCACAGGCCAGGCCTAGGGACTGTACCTGTGCAAGAATTTCGTGTGCCAGGCCTCTCTTGGATAAATAAGAAAGCATCTCAATCCTTTTATTGATTAGATTCATAGCTCAATTATTTTAGGAATTAAATAAAATGATAGTAATGTATTAATCTGATGGCTATTTAAAATTCATTTGAATATAATGACTTATTTTTATTCTTTTTTGCATTTTATAAAATTTCAAAAGATCCCAGTGATCTCTGATCAAAAGCAATGAAGTTTTACAAGTTGGCTAGTTGTAGTTCATCAAATTTTTATAATGAGGGATTTTGCTTTAGTGAAAATAAGCCATATTTTCCACTAAAGCCTTTGCTGTTGCCTTTGCTTACTTTATTTTATCCCATCTTGGTTTCTGAATTAACTACTACACAATACCAAGATTTTATATTTTTTTATACTTTAACTTGCAAGCAAAAAGTTTTGCTGAAATATTTGTAAGACCACACCACTGTGAGATAAATATGATTTGTATTCAGAACTTGATTGATCTAACTTTTAGAACTATATCCAATGTATAAAATGTAATGAATCTCTATATGCAAGTACAAAAACAAATTTCAAGTATAATATCATAATCTTTTTTTGCACTTAATGGAGTATTCAGAGGCCTGTGACAAAAGCATAATGCATGATTTAAATGTTTAAATAGATTTTTGAATACTGGTATATAAATTAAGAGTTCTTGGTTGCAAATAATAGAAATCAACCCTGGCTGTTTTCAGAACTGAAAAAAAAAATTGGACAGAATATTGAGAAGCTCACAGAATCATTGGGAAGGCTGGAAAGCTAGGCTCACAAAAAAGACAAGAATAAGATTAAGTTAGGCAGAAAAAACCACAGCCAAAATAACAGTACAGCGTCAGCTTGTTGAATACATTCATGGCTGCCACCAACAATGAATACTCACTTATTATTGTAGCCCATGAATGCCAACTTTGTCACCTCTGCACCTGTTATCTTAGAACCTTGATATTGCTGTCATTAGTTTCCACCTGTTCCCAGAATGGATTCTCCATTGATTCCCTCTGTTGCACCATTATCCCCCAACTTAAAGCCCTGGGTGGGTGTTTGAGTAGTTCATCTAAGACCATATAATAATGCTGCAACTACAAGAATGGTTGGGTAGTGAATATATGGCTTTTTTAGGTTGTGTAATGGAAAGTGAGTTATGTGGGCCATCAACACTCACCTGATTGGGAGTTTCTCAAATGTAGGAAAAGAATTCATATGTTGGGTGGCCAAAAATGGACAGATATCTACTACATTCTCTTTGTTCCTGCACATAATTTCTTTTATGAATTATTATAACCTATGATTGCATATGAGAAAAAGGCATACGTGACTTTTAAATTTTAGATTGGGAGACTTGATTGGAGACATAATATTACTCTAAGATGTTCTTTGATGTTTCAGGTAATTGTTCAACCTTATTCTTAGCTCTTGTTTTAGCAGATTTTATGGAGCGATGGTACTAAACATACTGATACTATTTATATTACCACTTAAACACAGCCTTCTACTTCTGAAAGAAATGATTTCCCTTAGTGATAGCCTCACTTTTTACCTTGTTTGGATAATAGGTTCTGAAAGTATAATGGGAAGAGCAAAAACTTTAGAGCCAGATTTGGGATGTGACCCTGTCACTCTATTTATTGGCATCTAACATTTACTGTTATTCCCATTTTAGTCATGAGAAAACTGAACCAGAGAGAGGTTAAGTAGCTCAAGAATTTTTGGTTAAACATGAAAAATTCAGAGAAATTAAGTAATTTTGTCTTTTTTTTCAATGTGGAATAGATATTTTTATTGTGTCTCAAGCAGTGGGTGTCTAATTTTTAATTTATATACAGTACAGATAATCATGTTAGATCAGGTTGTATCAGTTCCCTGTGTTTTGAGTTTAGAATTTTGTTTATATTCTAAATAATAACTATTGCTTATCCCTCAATGGTATGCTTTTACATTTGTTTAACATTTTAAAGTACTTTACTTTGAATTTATGCTTATAACATCCCTGTATGTCAATTTTATAGATGTGAAAACTGAGGTATATCAAGTTAAAATGACTTTAAAATCAATCTTCTAAATAGTGATTATGTACTTTAAGACTTTTGGTATATAACTGAGTCTGAGCATGTTGGTTTATCTTTTTTTTATAATGTACTATTGTTTATTACTTTTTTAAAAAGTAGATATGCAATAATGTTTTTAGCTATCTGACTGTAATTTAATTCCCATAGAGAAAATGCCCCCATTAGGTTTATGTGCTAATAGGAGGAGTCAGAAAATAAATGTAAAAAATAATAGCCAGTTGTTGATAAGTAAGTGCTAAGTAGAAAAATTGAGCAGGAAAGGGTAAAAGGGAGTTCTGGGGGTGGGGAAGAGGAGTTGTAATTTTAAAGAGGGTTTTTGAAGAAGGAGATATTCAGATATCTTAGAGAACATTACAGGCAGAGAGAACAGCAAGGGTAAAAGCCCTGAGATTAGCGTGTGTCTGACATGTTCAAGTTGAGGCAGGGAAGACAGTATGTCAGAGCTGGGTGGAAACAGCCTGGCCAGTGTTGCTCAGTGGTTGAGTGTCTACCTATGAACCAGGAGGTCACAGTTGGATTCCCGGTCAGAGCACATGCCCAGATTGTGGGCTCAATCTCCAGTGTGAGGCGTGCAGGAGGCAGCCGATCAATGATGCTTTCTCATCATTGATGTTCCGCTCCCCACCCCCCGCCTTCCTCTTTAAAATCAAATTACATATTTAAGAAAAGCTGGGGAAGCAGAGGGTCTAGTAAAAGTAAATGAGAGAAAAAAAACCTAAAAAATCTTACAAAAGTATGATTCCTCCCACCCCCCTTAAGTCAAGATTGCATACTGATACCTAATTACTGACTGTTTGAATTGTTATATTTAATCACCATGTGTCAGGGGATGGCATTTGAACAACTGTATTTTACTGGGCAACTAGATTGAGGACCATATGCTCTGGACTAGTTCAATATGAAGAAGAGACCACAATAAATATACTTTGAGGAACTACTTTTTAATTTTATTTATTTATTTTTTGTTATTGTTAATCCTCACCCAAGGATATTTTTTTTTCATTGACTTTTGTAGAAAGAGTGGAAGGAAGGAAAGGAGAGGGGGAGGGAGGGAGAGGCAGAGAGAGAGGGAGAGAGAGAGAAACATCAATGTGAGAGAGACACATGATTGGTTGCCTCCCACATGGGCCCTGACCGGGGATCAAACCTGCAACCCAGTTATGTGCTCTTGACTGGGAATCGTACCCGCAACCCTTCTGTGCACAGGCCAACACTCTAACCACTGAACAACACCATCCAAGGAGAGGAACTACATTTTTAATATATAATTTTGGAGGACTTCTTAGTGTCATTTTTCATGGTTAGATAACACTGAGAGGAAAATAGTCTATAATAAAATACAACTGTTCAAGGTAACTTACTAGAGCATCTGTTTGCCAAATCAGAACAATTTAAAATGTCAGGATAGAATTGTATATCTGCTTTGCCTTGCATAAAATACTGATCCTTAGATTTTTGTTTTGTGCAGCTTTATAAAGACCTAATGAAATTAATTGTTTTAATTCCCATTATTCAGACACACCTATCCTATATAAAAGAAGCCTAATGTGCTAAGTGTCTGGTTGTCCCTTCAACCAATCAAAGCGTAATATGCTAATGATAAGCTAAGGCTGCTCAACCGCTCGTTATGACGTGCACTGACCACCAGGGGGTAGATGCTCTAACAGGCAGGTTAGCTTGCTCCTGGGGTCCAGCCAATTGGGATGGAGTGAGACAGGCTGGACACGCCCTGGAGCCCTCCTGCAGTCCCTTCCCACTGGCCAACTTCCCACGTCCCTGCCCTGCCCCGATCGCGCACCGGTGGGGTCCCTTGGCCTGGCCTGTGCCCTCTCACAATCCGGGCTGAGGGACCCTCCCTTAAGTGCACGGATTTCGTGCGCCGGGCCTTTAGTATTCTTAATATTTTAAAATATACATCATGAAAATCTCATTTTGGCAAATTAACGTACTTATTTTGGGATAGTAGTATGTATTATTGCTTTTTCAAAATGACAATATGAAAAAAATTTAGATTCCTCTTTCTAAGATACTTGAACATCTTAATTTTTATTTATTAGGTTATGTTTCACTAATATTTGTCAAGAAGGAGTTACAATGAGGAACTTACGAGGATTCTCTAGAGCAGTGGTTCTCAACCTTCCTAATGCCACAACCCTTTAATACAGTTCCTCATGTTGTGGTGACCCCCCCAACCATAAAATTTTTTCGTTGCTACTTCATAACTGTAATTTTGCTACTGTTATGA
This sequence comes from Myotis brandtii, assembly GCF_000412655.1. Classification (NCBI taxonomy): domain Eukaryota; kingdom Metazoa; phylum Chordata; class Mammalia; order Chiroptera; family Vespertilionidae; genus Myotis; species Myotis brandtii. Next base: position 199,293 of record NW_005371854.1, on the reverse strand, counting down.
ATCGTAATGTAAATATCTGATATGCAGGATGTATTTTCATTGTTACAAATTGAACATAATTAAAGCATAGTGATTAATCACAAAAACAATATGTAATTATATATGTATTTTTCGATGGTCTTAGGCGACCCCTGTGAAAAGGTTGTTCGACCCCCAAAGGGGTCGCGACCCACAGGTTGAGAACCCCTGCTCTAGAGTGTCAGGTGTGTTGAAAGATTAGGAATGATATTTTACCTTGTAAAAAAAAGGTATCTTGTAGGATGGTTTAAAAGAAGAGACAATAAAGCTCCAATGTGTATTTTTAAATTTATTTTATCTGTCTCTGTTTTTTCCTTTATTTTCTCTATTCTAATCTCTCCTGTTTCTTTTAATCTGTCAAAGTTGGAAGTTGACCAACATTTGTGACATATTGTGAGGTATGCGTTCTGAGATTGTGAATTCTCAGTTTTATAAATGCAACTATAGTAATTTTGTTGCAGTATGACTTTTCCATACTCTCCAAGCGAGGGTGTGAGAATCTGCTAGTAGGTGAGCCTATCTGATTGTCCAACTTTAGCATTTACTGCTATTTTTCCTCTTTCTTATAATTTTCATGAAGTAATACAAATTTTTGTACAGGATCATTTTGTGGGCAATGGCCCTGAAAAAGTCACTGGAAGAGAACATGAAAAAAGAAAAAGGATAAGAAAGATCTGACTTTTTGCTAGAAAATACAAGTTTAAGAAACATCAAAGACTTGGATGTAATTTTTTGCAGGACCTTGGATTTAACCATTAAGACAGCCATCATTGTTTTACAGGTGGAAAAAGAAAAGGGATTTTGACTGTTTCAGAAAGTGTTCTTGCTGAATTAAAAACTGCTTGAGAAAGAAAACTTTACTGAAGACTGAAAATTACTGGTTAATATTTTCTGTTATAGCATATGCACAGGAATCGCCTGACTCAAAATTTTAAGTATGGTTTCGACTCAAATACCTAAATTGAATGCAATTAATCTTATAGATTGACAACAATCTTACTGAACTTATTATTTCTTATAACTTTTAGGTTGTTTTTCTTGGCATTTCTAAGTAAATAATTATATCATCTATAATAGTGACAGTTTTTTTCTTTCCAATCTCAGATTTTGTTTTTTTTCTCTAATTGCACAAAGCTAGCACTTCCAAGACAGTATTTTTTCAGCATTTATTGAACAGTTATATACCTTTTCTCCTTTCACTTATTAATAAGGTGAAGTTTATTACAGGTTGTCCAATATTGAGTTGTCTTGAATTCCTGGAATATATCATGATTCTAATATTTTAAAATTAGTTTTTATTAATGAAATATTTCAGTCACAAAGAAAAATTGAAACAGTTCAATGAAAATCTGTATATCCTCTGTCTGAATTCAATAATTTGCTGTATTTGCTCTATTTTTCTACTTGAAACCATTAGAAATCAAGAACTTCATCCTGCTATTGGGGCTCAGTGGTTGAGCGTTGACCTATGAATAGGAGGTCATGGTTAGATTCTTGTAAGACTGGGTTTCGGGCTCGGTCCCCAGTGGGGGGTGTGCAGGAGGCAGCTGATCCTGATTCTCTCATCATTGATGTTTCTCTGTCTCTCTTCCTCTCTGAATTCAATATGTATATATTTAAAAAATCATAAACTTCACCCTAAACACTTCAGCATGCCTTTCTAAGGATAAGGACTCCAACATAACTACAAAACTCTTATAATATCTAAGGAAATAATGATTCAATCCTATCTAATAAAAGACAAAGAGGGTAATTGACCGTACCTTTGCTATGCTTCCCATTGGCTAATCAGTGAGATATGCAAA
>NW_005371854.1:184796-197175 GCF_000412655.1 Myotis brandtii | reverse complement strand
AGAAGGTAAATAAATCCCAGAATAAAAAAAAAGAAAACAAGGAGAGGCTAGGAGCTTCAGTCGCCGGCCAGCCTGAAAACGGCCCTCCGCCCCTCATTCAGGCTGGCCACGCACCCCAGTGGGGACCCACACCCTGAAGGGGGTGTGACCAGCCTGCAAACACCCATCAGCCCCTCACCCAGGCTGGCCAGGCACCCCAGCGGGACCCCCACCCTGATCCGGGACACCCTTCAGGGCAAACCAGCCGGCCACCACCCGTGCACCAGGCCTCTATCCTATATAATAAAAGGGTAATATGCAAACTGACCCTAACAGCAGAACGACTGGGAATGACTGGTCACTATGACACACACTGACCACCAGGGGGCAGATGCTCAATGCAGGAGCTGCCCTCTGGTGGTCAGTGCGCTCCCACATCAGGGAACTCTGCTCAGCCACAAGCCAGGCTGATGGCTGTCAGTACAGCGGTGGTGGTGGGAGCCTCTCCTGCCTCCTCAGCAGCACTAAGGATGTCCGACTGCAGCTTAGGTCTGCTCCCCGCTGGCAAGTGGACATCCCCCGCGGGCTGCCGGGCTGCCAGAGGGATCTCTGATTGCCAGCTTAGGCCCAATCCCCCCGGGGAGCAGGCATCAGCCAGCAGGTGGTCACCCTCCGAGGGGTCCCAGACTGTGAGAGGGCACAGGCCGGGCGGAGGGCCCCCCCCTCCCCCCCGAGTGCACAGATTTTTGTGCACCGAGCCTCTAGTATTATGTAATATGCATTCTTTGTTTTATTTAAAATTTTCCAAATGCCTCAACACTATTTTTTATATGTTTCATTTTTTCCAAACCAGTTAAGATTTTATACACTGCATGTGGTTATGTCTTTCATTTTATTTAATCGAGAACTGTACACTTCTCACTCTTTTCCCAATGAAGTGACTTTTTGAAGAATCCAGACCAGTTATCTTAAGAGATACTGTCCCTATTTTCAAAGAGCTTTATATTAATATGAGACAGACATTAAATATGCAATTTCATAGTTTGTAAATGTGTAGAATTATGTAGATGTTAATTATTCAAGATAATACAATGGATAAGTGTCCAAACTGTGTTTTAACTGGGTCTGGTTTCAAAACTCATTCTATTTCAACTGTTACCAAGATGCTTCTAACTTAAAAATGTTAAAGAAAACTTAGAGCTTGTAAAGGTCTGGTGAGATTTTTATTTTTCACTGATACATATTTCTTAATTGCAGACAAATAATGTTCATAAGCAGTAAAATCTTTTTAAAAAAAACCCCCCCACACACAACATTCTCTTTAGAACTATCAGGCTGTGGGGTTCTAAATAACGTACAGGTTAATTTGCAGACCACTGTATACAGTGTCCGCCTGCGGACTAAAGGGTCCCTCCCAGGTTTGTTTTGGGCCAAGGGCACATGCCCGGGTTGCAGGCTCGATCCCCTCCAGTAGGGGGTGTGCAGGAGGCAGCCAATCACTGATTCTCTCTCATCGATGTTTCTCTCAATAAAATATATATACACACACACACACACACACACACATATATATGTATATATAATATATATATGTTTGCAGACCACTGTGACTTAGAGATGTTCTTGTGATATATTCTCTAATGAAGTAGACTTCATTATGAAGTAGACTTCACTGTAGATTTGTTTTAGAATTTCCTTTGGTTCATTTTCACAGAATTTTACCCATTGTTTTAATTATTTTTAAAAATTTGCTTACACATAATCTGTTACCTTGTAAGTAACACTACAAAAGATAGTGTTGGCAAGTTAAGTTTTCTTTTAGTTAGTAGTCAAACACCTGGAAATCAGGTATGGTAGTGACCCAAGATGAAATCCATATATTTGTGATTCAGTCAGGAATCATTCTAGGCATACAGGTGATTTCTGTGGAGTATGGAGTCTAGAATAAATTCCTTAACTCTTTGCAACTCCATATTTAGAGTTTCGCTGCAAGATTTAATTAATATTTGCTCTGGAATTCAGGGCACGATAGTAATGTCATTTGTTGTAACTGCTACAGTCAAGAAGCCAGAAATTTTAAATGCTTGAATATTACAATAGAGGATTTGAAGTTAATCCACTTAGGTTTTCTATACTATCTGCTGGCTATTTAGGCACTACTGAATACAAGTAACATTTTCTTATGTTCAATTTTTGTAGCATTTATTTCTGTCATTAGTTCTAGACTGTTAAACTTTGGGGGATGGGGGTATTTAAACCACAATGGAAGAGAAGATCAGTAATATTTACCGAGCACTTTGTCCTCAAGTACAAGCACTGTAGTAAGTGATCGACTCTGGTTATCTTCCTTAATTCCCACAGTTGTCCTTTAAAGCAGGTACCATTATTAGCTCCATTTTTACACACAGCTATTAGGGGGCAGAACTCAACTGTGGGAAAGATACTCTATTGTCTTACCACTGCCACTACTGCCTGTTCAACTCTGTTGCACAGATTAGGAAACTAAGTTACAAGGAGGTTAAGTACTTTTCTTTCAAAGGACTTCATTGACTACTTGGCCCACCTGTTAATTCGTTGACATATTATTTCTCTAGAATAAATGCAAAGAATGTGCTGCCTTTCATGACTCTGCGAAAGTGGCAGCTGTTAGCAAAATTCCATTAGTTTGATACATTTCATATACTGAGTAATGCAAATATATAAAAAATAATGAAAACTTAAGAAACCACTTAGAATATCTTAACAAAGTCAGTATTGTGTTAGAACTGCAATTTGAGAATTACTTTACTCAGATGCTAATACACAGCGAAAAGAGAAGGGCCGCTCATGCTGTTCTTTCTGAAATGAGCTGTCCTTCCACACTGCTTCCCTCCTACTTCCTCACTCCCATTCCTTCTTCCTCCTTTCCCCTTTTCTGTTTTGTCATAATTAAATCTCATCTACCTTATTTCTCTGGCTCCTTTAGAAACAATCTCTTCTTCCTTTGAACTTCCATAATAAGATTTAACTGCTTTTCTCTTGATTAGGGTACTGTTTTATTTGTCAAAGTACATTCTCAAGGAACCTTTGAGGAAAGAACATGTGGAAGATATGCTGTCTGAATTCTTGCAACACTGAACAGGGCTTTATCAATCCCAGGATTGATTATATAGTATCTGTATAGTTTCTGCTCATATTTTGCATCAGTATTAATTAGAGATATTGGTCTGTAATTTTCTGTTATACTAGTATATATTTTATTGATTTCAGAGAGAAAGGGAGAAGGAAAGATAGATAGAAGCATTAGTGATGAGAAAGAATCATTGATCGGCTGCCTCCTGCATGTTCCCCATTGGGGATGGAGCCCGCAACCCAGACATGTGCCCTTGACCAGAATCGAACCCGGGACTCTTCAGTCTGCAGGCCAACACTCTATCCACTGAGCCAAACCAGCTAGAGCTGTAGTTTTCTTCTGTGTGTGTGTTAGCCTGGTTTTGGTATCAGGGTTATGTTTGCCTCATAAAATGTGTAAGGAAGTATTGCCTCTTCAGTTTTTTGGAAGAGTTTGAGAAGGAGGTATCAGACCTTTGAATGTTTGGTAGAATTCACTAGTGAAGCCATCTGATCCTGGACTTTTATTTTTGGGAAGGTGTTTGATGGTGATTTCAATTTCCTCACTGTTGATTGGTCTTTATTTTCCAATTCTTCATGATTCAGTCTAGAAAGGTTAAATGTTTCTAGGAACTTATACATTTCTTCCAGGTTACTGAATTTGGTGGCATATAGTCAGTCTTTCATAATATTCTATTATGATCCTTTGTATTTCTGGGATGTCTGTGTTAACTTCCCCTCTTTCACTTCTGGTTTTGTTTATATGAGTCTCTCTCTTTTTTCCCTTAGTCTAGCCAGGGGTTGTCAGTTTTATTAATCTTTTCAAAGAACCAGCTCTTTGTTATAATTTTTATATAGTCATCTTGTTCTCTATTTCATTCAATTCTGCTCTAATATTTATTGTTTCCTTTCTTCTGCTGACTTTGGGCTACTTTCATTCTTCTTTTCCTAGTTCCATAAGATGTAATGTTAGTTTTTTACTTGAGATTTCTCTTGATTCTTGAGATAGGTCTGTAATGATATAAACTTCCCTCTTATTACTGCATCCCAGAAGCTTTGATAGGTTGTATTGTCATTCTCATTTGTCACTATATATATTTTGATCTCACCTTTTATTTCTTTTTTTGACCCAGTTAGTTTTTAGTAGTATGTTGTTTAATTTCCACTTATTTGTGGAGTTTTTTTTCTAATTTCAAAGCTTTGTGGTCAAAGAATATGCTTGGTATGATTTCAACCTTAAATTTGTTGAGGCTAGTTTTATCACCCAACATATGATCTATCCTTGAGAATGTTCCATGTGCACTGGAGAAGAATATATAATCCAATATTCTGGGATGAAAGGCTCTGTAAATGTCAACTATGTCCATTTGATCTACTGTGTTATTTATTTAAGGCATATATATATATGTATACATATATAAAATCCTTATCTGAGGATATTTTTCCATTGATTTTTAGAGAGTTGAAGACAGAGAGAAATATCGATGTGAGAGAAACACATCCATTGGGTGTGTCCTGCACACACCCTGACCAGGGCCTGGGCCAGGGAGGAGCCTGCACCAGAGGCACATGCCCATGACTGGAATTGAACCTGTGACCCTTCAGTCCGCAGGCCTACTATCCACTGAGCCAAACCTGCTAGGGCTAGATAACATATTTTAGACAATAGCATATCAACAGAGAAAATATCATTTTATGAGCATCTTTGTAGTATTTGACATTTTATCAAGTACATTCTAACTTGATCTTTACAACAAACTTACCATAGTGCAATCTTTTCTACATAGATATCTGAAACAAAGGTAGTTCAGCCTTGGTATTCTAAATTTATAGACTAGTTCTTCCAATGCATAAAGTTGTTCTACTAATAGGAGCAGATACTGTTTTAAGTGGTTAAGAACTCAAGTTCAGCAGGAGGTCACGTACTAAAAGCCAGGAAGACAAACAATGTATTTATCATTTAAAAATTCATCATTTTTATATTTTTGTAAACTGGTTTTGTCTATAGGATGAAAGAGACATAAGTAGATTCTCAGCATAATAATTATGAATATTTCAATCTAATATTATCATTAAAATTATGGATTTTGTAGTTAGAAAGACCAGTTTGAATTCTGGGTCTGCCGCTAACTTGTCACGTAAACTCGGGCAAGTTACTTAGTCTCTTAGCCATAGTTAACTGTGAAAATGAGGACAACCACAGGTCTTAAGTGAGATAATGGCATACAGTATGTTCTCAATAAATATTAGGTATTTTTAGTAGTTCTAATAGATTCCATGAATAAAAATTCAAATTTATAAAATGTGACAAGTGCTAGATATAGATAGGTTAATTCATTCTACAAGTGTTTATTGATTAAATGCTAGGTACTCACTTTGCTTCATGATCATGGTTAGGAACAAATCAGACCTTGTCCTCCTGGATGCTTGAAGGTGCATAATTTGCATCTAATTTATATTAATAATTGATGAATTAGTAAACAGTGCCTATAATGATATACATGTTTCCAGCCTAGTGGTTTATTTATATATCCTCATTTGCCATCACCATACCAAAAAGGTTAGGTTAGTTTATTTTTTAATAGTTGTTTGGTCAGTAGTTAGCACAACTTATCACTATGCTAGATTCATCGATCTCAGGAAAACACTAGGCTGTGTGCATTTGTCCCATAATGAATGAGCAACCATTAATTTGGGGGTGGGGGAAAGATGAGTTAAAAATAGAAGTATTTCTAAAATTCTACTAATCTATTGATCAGTGACAGACCTTAATATAGTTATGTGGTTTCCTTTTCTAGAACAATTGGAACTACTAATGGTAACTATTTTTTTGTGTGTGTGTGCAACACTGTCAGAAAGTTTAATGTTTGGAATTATAACTTATTTCACATTGCACAGTTGTGTTTTTTTTAGTTTAGATACATTGACCTAAAACAGACATCTAGATATTTCTTCAGCAAAATGGGTTTATTCCGTAAGAACAAAGAATTGCAATTCAGGTCCTGTGGGCTAGTGCACAAGTTCCTAGAAACAAAGGAGAGAAAACTCTTTCACAGAGAAGAGGAAGTTGGGAAAACTATTCTAGACAGTTCTTCCTGTTGGGCTCAGTGATCAATGTAGGTCATGAGAGCTCCCCCTTCTGGCTTACTAACTTCATTTTAAATGAGGTTTCTGTTTATTTTTACAGATAGGCTCTCTACAAATTACTTAAAGCTTGCTTCTGATCTATCAGTTTAGCTGATCCATGTCACATTATAACACAACTTATCTTAAATAATTCCCACATTTTTACTATTTTATACACGGAAATTTTTACTGTTTTATATGTGGAAACTCCTACATGGTAAAGAGTTTCTATCTGTTTATTGAAAAAAGTCATTTTTATACAAAGCATAAAATGTTTAGTACTTTTCCCCCATAAGTTTAGAATACTGTGATGATCCTTGAGGATCTCATTTATTTAATAAACTAGAGGTTCACTTTTTTCATTTTCAAATCATCTCTAAGGCACTGGTATCTTTGTTTGCTTAATTGTAAGTTTAGTTACCATGACAAAACTTATTTACTCAACTAATGCCTAGCAGTTTCAAACAGATACTGCTGGCAACTTGAGTAATTTCTGTCTGACCAATAAATATCCCAAATGAAAAATGATAGTTTTATTTTAAATAGAAAAAAGAATAGTTTTGTTAGTGTACATTTATCTTTTTTTCTTGGCTAATTAAAACCTACTTTAATGCTTTCCTAATTTTTTAAAATATCTATATCTCTTAAATGTAATATTCCGTTCTAAAATAAAGGCATGTAAAAGACTAATAAATATATCTTCTATTAAGTACTTAAAATTTTACCCATGAAAAGTTGTTTAATTTCACACAAGTGATAAAATATTCTTAAATATACCTGTGCTTCTTTCCTATAGTCTTTTTTTGGTATGAAATGTCTTTATGCTTTGGAGATGTAGCCATTTGGTAGAATCAGAGTTCTTTGTTTATGGTACTGAATCTTTACCATGTTGGCAATGTGCTTGTTCATATATAAAAGGTAACCAGAGAGAGAGGTTTATATTTCCTTTGAGACAAGCCTCAAAAGCAAATAGTTCCATTGTTTTACTAGAATGTCTGCCCACATGTAGATTTTTAGTTGAGTAATGTTGGGCACAAAGATAAGAAAAAGGAGGAAAATCACATTACTCTAGTTCTTGTTTTCTTTATCTATAAGATGTGAAGATTGGAATTGTTGTCTTCTCAATTCCCTTTAGCTCAAATATAGTCTATTTATAACAGAATAACATGCAAATGGTTTTGAAGATTTTGTTGTATAAAGTAGATATAATTGTTAGAGGAAAATTTATTGGAGGCTGTTGTTGAAAGTGACCCAGGCTTGATGTGATAATGTGAAAATATGGTGATGAGAGAAAGTTAGAAATGTCTAGGTCAAATTAGAATATGGGGGAGAGGGATTTTTTAAATGAGTCATTTATTTATTCAACAGTTAATCTAAATTTCATTATATATTTAAAAGTAATCCTGATTTTGCAGGATGAATATGAAGGCTGAGTGTAATAATATTGAGTAAATACACAAGTTTTCATCCTCTTCTGTTGCCTGTGGTTTGCCAGAATTAAGAGTTTTTAAATTAGGTGTTACTTTGTTTTAGTTATAACTGAGTCAGCAATTTGAACACACTAAAAGACAGATTAAAGGGGCTACACTCACCATTTGTTCTCTTTCAAATCCATGACCCCTGCCCAACCCGGTGTGGCATGGCTCAGTGGTTGAGCATGGGCCTCTGAACCAGGAGGTCACGGTTCAATTCTGGGTGAGGGCACATGCCCAGGTTGCGGGTTCAATCCCCAGTGTGGGGGTGCAGGAGGCAGCTGATCAATGCTTCTCTCTCATCATTGACGTTTCTGTCTCTTTCTCTCCCTCTCCCTTCCTCTCTGAAATCAATAAAAATATAAATTTTTTAAAAATCATGACCCAAAACAAACAATATTTAGATATTAACTACAGTGCTTTCCAACCTCTGCTCTAAGATGTTTGAAGATGGGTAACTTCAGCACTCAGAATAGTCCTGTGCACATAGCTGGTGTCGGTAGTTCTAATAATCAAAGGTAGGGTAGTGGGCAGACTGCTGAGGGGTATCAAAGCCTGGAGCTGAGTCCTTCTAGGGAATTTCTAGCTTTTCCCTAGGAGAGTATTCTAACCTTATAAATATTAGCTATTATAAATTTAATCTTATTGCTTCAAGTACTTCTGTTGGGGCAGAGATTACAAATTGATGGTGAAATATACTTACAATCTCTGCTCTAGTGAAATACCATTAGCAATTTCCATTGTATTATGTGGGAATACAAAGGTCATGTGTCTTTGCAAACTGATTAGAAACAGAGATAACCTAAACAAAGGGACTTCCAGCAGAGAATTTTCATGTTTGTTTTTTTTAAAATTTTCCCTCACTATATGTAGGCAACTGTTACACCAGTAAGACAGGCTTTAGTTGCTCATCATTCTTAAGCCTAAACTATAATTTACCTGCCCCTGATGAATTAAAAAGGGCAATTAGTGAATAGGTATATGTTGTATTTGCTTTGTTAGGTAGAGGGAATGCCCCTAGGACCAGTTAGTTCCTTTGCTTCACTTGAATGTCAGTGGATCTTTTAGTTGTGTGAGTCTTATAGAGCTGATTGGTGGAAGAAGCAAGCCAGCCTCCTCTGTTTGACTCTTAAATGGGTGGGAGGCATGTGGAGGAGACCTGGGCTCCCAGCATCAGTCTACCTGAGTTACTGTACTAGTGTGTATAGATGGGGGTTTCTTGGATTTTGGTCTTAAGACCATCGTTTTTAGTTAATCTCAGATCTCCCCAGCAGGACTTGGTCTTATGATCTTCTGGTTTTCTTTCCAGACCTGGAGTCAAGTTTGTATCATATTCCTGTTAGTGAAGTGAGGAGCCAGCCTGATTTTCTCTTTTGGTTTTGTTTGCATACCATGCATAGAATTCTACAATATTTATTAGGACTTTCCTCATGCAATCCTGAATTATTCAAGTGTTTCAGTAAGGCCTTGTAAATATTAGCTATTATAAATTTAATCTTATTGCTTAAATTATACTGAAAATTATATTGTAACTTAAGAGGAAAATGTTTTATTTTTGAGGTAGGAGGAAAACAGAAATTTTATTTTTTAAAGGTTTACAATCCTTTAAAGGCTTAAGTTATTTTTGGCACTCTATCGTGAAAATATATATATCTCTTGGTGAGAATGTACAGTCTATGCCCCGGATGGAGATAAAATTTTGCTCATCCATAAGGTAGAAAAACTAGCTGAGGCCTGGGCCAAGGTATATATCCAGAAAAACATAGGAGGTCCAGAAGAGAGGTAGGTAGGCAAATACTTGAAAACATCCAGAGAGAACAAGAGGTTGAGTATTCTGGTAAAATAGAGGCAATTTTATATACTTAGAAAATGGTCCTCTGTGCTTGAATTCCTTTAGCACACTAATTAGACCATGGTATGTAGAACTGTTTTATAACTTTAAAATTGTTCTGAAAATCTTAAGGTTAAAAAAAAAAAGGTAGGTGTTTTGCTCAATTTCAGAACATAAAATAATAAAAATCTCGTAGGAACTCATGGATAAAATTTTAAATGCTTATTTATCATTAGGATATAGAGATTTAACTAATTGGTAGGTATACAGGTTAAAGCTCTACCCATTCCAAATAATGTATGACTAGTATTTTCATATTTCTCTCACTCACCCATTTTTATTCTGTCCCTTTAGATATCTTGCTTCTGATTTTCAACTCTTGACAGAAAAAAACCCCAAACTTATATGTATATTTCAAGTGCTACTTTATAAAATCTGAATTATCAGTACAGCTTTAGAAAGTCACACTTGATGAACATTTATTTTTTAACTTACTAAGAGAAAGGAAGGGGAAATGCATTTTATTGGACTTGCCTGGCATGTTCAAGGACCAACAAATAAACCAGTGTAGCTAGAGAAGTGTCACCTTAAGAAACAATTATGGGAGGAATTGGAAGATAAGTAAACACCACTCTTTTTGAGGAATTTTGCTGTAAAAGGGAGCAGAGAAATGGAACGGGGGCTGGGTGGAAGTATGATCGTGAGAAGGTATTTCTGTGAGATTTGGGGAATTGCGGCATGCTTATAATCTAATGCAAATGATTTCGGAAAGAGAGAAAATGATGATGTAGGAGAAAGAGAGAATTGCCAGTGAAATGTCATCATGTAGGCAACAGGGGATTAGAACTAGTGCGTTTATCCCCATATCCATGGGCATAGATTCCAAGACTCCCAGTGGATGCTGTGCAAAATAACCACCCCTGTAATATACTGTTGTTGTTTTTTTCCTATGCATACATACCTATGATAAAGTTTAATTTGTAAAGTAGGCATACTGAATTAATAATAACAGAAAGATTACAACATATCATAATAAGTCATGTGAATGTGGCAGTAAGTAAAATAGATGTTACTTGAACACAAGCACTGCGATACTGGGACAGTTGATGGGATAGCCGAGATGGCTACTAAATGACAAACCAGGGGTAGTGTATACAATGTGGGGAAGCAGGACAACAGGATGATTCATGTCCCCAGGGGACTTGCATGAGATTTCATCATGTTGCTTAGAATGGTGTGCAATTTAAAACATGAATCCTTTATTTCTGGAGTTTTTTTATCTAATACCTTTGGACCATGATCGACTGCAGGTAACTGAAACCATGGATAGCAAAAGCACGGGTAAAGGGAGACTACAGTAGATTCTAAGTCATACTAACTTCCTGATCTCCCTCCTCCTCACCCCAACACCTTTTTTTCTGCTTCTCAGTTTTTTACCTAGAGCTCTTCTTTGACATGCAGGGGTCAAGATTACTATTTTTGTACTTTAGACTATATTAGAAAGTACAGTTTCAGTTTAACTTTTGGCTATTGAATGGTATTTTTCATTGGGCCTGACTTGGAAGACAAATAAATAGAAGAAGTTAGAAATCCTGAAATTCAGTGTTTCATTAACATAGATTTGTACACAAAGCTCAAATAAAATGTCATCAAGAAACAGAACAAAAGATGCTATAACAGTTAATTCACAGCACTACTATAATAAATATTCTTTTAAGTTTCACATAAATATAACAGCTCGGTAAGTTTGATTTGAAGACACATATATGTTTTTCTGTTTGGCTGCATAGGGAACAATGAAATAAAACCTCATTGACGTAATTGAGCCTGATAACATCGCCTGGCTGTACTGCTGATGTTTCACTGTGGTATTGGTGGTTTTGTACAGCCCTGTAAAGCATATTGGACTTACAAACATTCAAACAGAAACTTTTATCAGGATTCAACTTTTTAACCACAGAGAAGAGCTGAATTTATATACAGGCTCAGTCTTGGGTTCACTTTATCAAATCAACTAAAAAAATTTTAATAATGTATACCTCATGTTACTTAAAGGAAATGCTGTTTTTTAAAATTAGTTTTGAACAGATAACCAGTATGTGAAAATATATAAAAATTATATTTGAGCTTAGGAGGAAACAAATAATGGAAGTGCCTAAAACCAGCAAGTTAAATGTCTTATATTGTAACACAAGCATGTCAAACTCACGCCGGCTGCGAATTTCACATGCTTGGAACCATGTTTTGAGAAAATAAGCACTACAACTTTTTTACTGTGATTCAAAATTTAGCTGTATTTAAACTATTCCTATATTTAAATTATTTACAGGTTCTACTTTAGTATTGTGATTGAAGTTTAGATATCTAAAATTTTGCTGACTTTGGAACAAGGTATATACTTTCTAATTGGAAGTAAGATTTTAAAAGAGCTCTCATATACTATTACATAGGGGGAATGAATGCTTCTATCAGTGTTTCTTAAACTGAGGAAATAGGTTGTGTATGGCAGGTTTTTTCTATATCCAGATTTCTTTTCTCTATTTCTCTTCATCAAAATTACAATTTATGACATAAAGCAGCGAGTGTTTTTAGGCTATTGGTTCTGAATACTCAAAAATTCAACAGGGACCTGGAATTATAAAGAGATTTCTCAATGAAGATTATTTTCAGAGCTCTGTCAATAGTTAAGTTAATGGGCATTGTCACACTGTTAATTTGCATTTTATTGAACAAAAAACTTTTATTATATTTGCTATTTATTTTTATATTTGCTTTTTTTCATTAAATTAATTGGGATGACATCTATATATATACTAGAGGCCTGGTGCACAAAAATTTGTGCTCTGGGGGGGGGGTCCCCTCAGCCCAGCCTGTGCCCTCT
>NW_005371854.1:137147-184099 GCF_000412655.1 Myotis brandtii | reverse complement strand
TGGGTGAGGGGCTGAGGGCTGTTTTCAGGCTGGCCAAGCCCCCCGGCGACAGAAGCTCCCAGCCTCTCCTTTTTTTTCTTTTTCTTTTTTATTCTGGGATTTATTTACCTTCTATAATTGAAACTTTGTTGCCTTCAGTGGAGCTCAGAGCCACCAGGGCAGGCGGGAAGCTTGGCTTCCTCCATCACTGGAGCAACCAAGCCTCCTGCTCGCTCCAGCTCCGTGGCTGCCAGCCGCCATCTTGGTTGGGTTAATTTGCATATAGTTGCTCTGATTGGCTGGTGGGCGTAGCTTAAGGCGTAGCGAAGGTGCGGTCAATTTGCATGTTGTCTTTTATTAGATTAGATATAAAAGGCTAATATGCTAAGTGTCCCTCCGACTGGTCGCTATGATGCACACTGACCACCAGGGTCAGACGCTTAATACAGAAGCTGCCATGACACACACTGGCCATTTACAAAGAAATGGCACTGCAGACCTGGCACTGACAAAGCAATACTCGGCTTCCCCCAAGTGAGACACAGGCCCTGCCACTAACCCAGAGCAGCAGCCCACCAAATTGCAGCCAATGCTACCAGGACCCCATGGCGCAAAATGCAGCCCACAGCCAGCCCAGTCTGGAAACGGTGGCTGTGGCCCCAGGTAATGATGTCACATAGCAATGCAACGCCCGGCTTCCTCTCCCTAGCAACAGGCCATTTAACAATAAATGGCACTACGGACCTGGTGCAGAGAAAGCAACACTTGGCTTCCCCCAAGTGGGACACAGGCCTGACCACCACCCTGGAGCGACAAATCGCAGCCAATGCTGCCGAGACCCAGTGGTGCAAAATGCGGCCCACAGCTCAGTCCAGCCTGGAAACGGTTGCTGTGGGCGCTAGGTAATGGCGTCCCGAAGCAATGCCTGGCTTCCTCTCCCTAGCGACTAGCCTCCTTAGAGTTTCTTCAGTCCAGGAACATGACTTGCTTTATAGCCAGGTGCAACCATTTTACACTTTAACCAAATGTCTGTGAAGCATTTTCCCGTGCCACATCTCATTTGATCCTCACAGAAGTCCTGGAGTAGGTAGATAGGAGACCTGGTAGAGTCTTATTTTCTTTTCATTAGCTGGAAAATGGAGATTTAGAAAGTTTAGAAACTTGACCTGACTAAAAAGAAGAAAATGACTTCAGGTTTTCTCACTGCACAGAATATAGTTAAATACTGCTGCCGTTAAATATTTTACCCTTTGTTCTCCCTGCGTAATCTACAATAATAATGTGTTTCGTGTTGATATTTACTTCTATGTTGCTGACAGTTACCTGAAAGAGAAGTTGGGGAGCTGCTTCACTGGGCTGGAAAAAGTTTAGCTACATCAGAAAGCAGGTCTAATTAAGCAAGTTTGTTCTGTATCTATAAAAGGCTAAGTTGACTCATGCATGCGCAATACATATAAAGCTCTCATTATCGCCAATGCACGCTGTGTTTCTGTCATTGTCGATCGTGAATTTGGTTGACACTTCTATTATAGAGAAAGGGTGAATAGCAATATTAAAATATTTCTTCTAATTAATTTCCTTTCAATGTGCATGAGTCTGTGTACCGGGCCACTAGTTGGTTAATAATATCATAGTAAAGAGTAAAAGGGGGGAAAATATATGATGATTTAACTTTGGATGGTGGATACACAGTGCAATATACAGAACATATATTTGCATTTTAATGTTTATATTTGCTCCATTTTGTCTTAGCTCACTAAAAAGATGTGTTGTAACCACCAGCTTGTTTTCTGTGGATAAAGTGGCATGTAGATTTGCATTTAGGAGACACTCATTGTTTAGCATGGCTCTTCCTTACAGGTAACGGATTCTCTCAGAACTGACTCCAACACATGTTTTCTAGTCTACCATAATTCACAAAAGTAATCATTAAGTGGGGGGGGGAGGGAATCACTTTTGTGGTAGGGTTTTCTGTGATAAACATGTGAAAAGTCGACTACCATTGTTCTTCATGTGTATTGCACATATACCAAGAGCTGATTCGGACTCAGCACATGAGTGCATCTATCCAGCAGTAAAGTGACATATCTGCTGTGCACAAATGTGACAGTACTCTTTTACATTTATGCATTTAATCGGTGCTGTCCCAAGGTTCATGTGGTAAATACATTTTGGAAATGACTTGATCTGTTCTCTTTTGATCTGTTCTCTCTTTCAGCATAATCTTTATCACCTGTCTGGCTAGTTTTACCAGTCTCTCAGCAATAGTTTATTGTTTTCATATGCTTTTGCTATGAGAACAGAATTTGAAGGGCACCTCTATAGTTTTTGTCCCATTTTAGGAACAAAAATATCAGTTTCATATAAGAATGCATTGCATGCTGAGAATTTAAAAAAAAAGATATTTCTGTGAAAATTAGAATTTCACACATTTGAAATATAAGTAAACAAAATCAATTTCTTATTACTGTTTCTTAGTTTAAACTTTTACCTAAGTGCTAATATTATTATGAGACATTAGGTTATATTTTCACTAAGGAGTTTGCTCCTTTGGATCGCCTGTATCATTAGTTTTCTTATTATCCTGGATCATTTTTAAGTACAAACAAGTTCTAGAACCTATCATATTAATAACAAAAAAGTATCACCCCACATTCTTTTCCAACTAGTTTTTCATTTTATTTTTGCTTTTGCAGCACAATTTCTCAAAAATTTCCTCTAGTCACTATCTCTTCTTGTCTACCTTCATAAATTCTTAATTTTGTATTGAAGCTGAATACTTACAATGTATAGAGACTAAGGATAGCAAACACCATCTACCCATCATTAACTTTGAAGTTCCCTGTATGCCACTCTCAGATCATTTCCTTTTCTCCCTTAGAGATGTTCACTATCCTGAATTTCCTTAGTTTCCCAGATACTTACATTCCTAAAAAGTATATTTAAATGTATAATTTTGTTTCTATACTTTGAATTCATTTTCCTTGTTGTATTCCATTGGGAATATACCAAAACGTTCAATTTTGTTTTTGGACATTTGGGTTGTATCTCGTTTTCTTTTTTTTTCTTTTCTTTATTATGTACTATATACTATACTTTTATTGATGTAGTATGTACTATACTTTCAGAGAGGAAGGGAGAGGGAGAGAGAGATAGAGAAATCAATGATGAGAGAGAATCATCAATCAGCTGCCTCCTGCATTTCACACTGGGGATCAAGCCCACAACCCGGGCATGTTGCCCCGACTGGGAATTGAACCGTGATTTCCTGATTCATAGGTCTACGCTCAACCGCTGAGAATTGATGTAGTATGTACTATACTTTCAGAGAGGAAGGGAGAGGGAGAGAGAGATAGAGAAATCAATGATGAGAGAGAATCATCAATCAGCTGCCTCCTGCATTTCACACTGGGGATCAAGCCCACAACCCGGGCATGTTGCCCTGACTGGGAATTGAACCGTGATCTCCTGATTCATAGGTCTACGCTCAACCGCTGAGCCACGCTGGTTGGGCTGTATCTAGTTTTCTTGCTACCCCAAACAGTGCAGCTATATGCATTCATGTTCTTGTCTCTTGATGTCAAAGATCAAACTTTGGGGTTTTCCCCTCTATTGTGGAGTGATGCTTTTGTAAAATACACTAAAAGTGTCATAATAATGCCAAGTTGCTATAAAAATTTCGAAACATTTACTGTTAATTTCTGTATTTATCTTATTAATTTTCAACCAATTTTCATTCAACACTTTGAATAACTGTTAATACATATTTAGTTGCAAAATTCCTGGATCATACATCTAACTTATGCAGAAAATTTTGGTTTTCTCAAAATCACTAATATTCTAGCTTTTCAAATTACACAGAAGGCAGTCTACCAACAGTTTGTGGCTGTCATTGTATGTTTTCAGTTCCTGATAATGTAGGGGATTTCAGATAAAGACCTGCTGCTTTTTATTTTATTTTCTTCCATCACCATTTATCCCCTCTGTGCCCTCTTACACCTCCATCTCCTCCCTAGCCACAAGTGAGAGAAGACCATAATGGGATGAACAGCTAAGGAGGAGTGAATTTATTAAGGAATATGGTCTGCAATACAAAATTCTACAGTAGAGGTCTAAAAAGTAAGCATAGAGGGGGAAAATTGTATATTGTAAGGTTTTCAGAAACCTCTAAGAGCACAATTAAAATAGCGTGTACATTATCTCTCATATTAGCAGGAACTTTTGAGCAGCCCCAGAATGGTCTCAGTGCATTAGGGAACATTCTCAAATTGTAAGCTAATATGCTCTTATACGAAAGAAGCAGGACTACTTTATAGCATTGTTTCTCAACCTTGTTTTCATTCTCAACCCGCTAAGGAGCCCTTTTAAGACATTTTTCCTAATCTTACTCCCACTCTATATTTTAATACCATATATTAAGTGTATTGGTTTATTATGTACTATGGCTTTTGGAGGGTCACAACCATTTTAATGTTTTTTAAATTATTTTTTGCCCTCCAGGAACCAATTTTCATCTTCTTGGGAGTGATATACTTATGTTAAGAAAGCATGGCATGAATATAAATATGGCTTTTAGCAATAAAATGCAAATATTTGAAAACATAATATTTAAGGGGCAAAGGAGACTCAATGTTAAACTATTTTAATGGAAATAAACTTTAATTAGCAAAAAAAAATCAACTTCTACTTATACTAGTGAATTGGGGAAATGAGGTACTGTATAGGCATTTGTCACTGTTAGATGGTACCATTGTGGAAGAATAGATTGGATGATAAGATAGGTGGGCAAGTTTGTAGATTCAGAATTTAAATTAGATAAATTTCAGTGACCCATCATATGGTTCTGTCTTCACTCCTGTCTGTTCACTACTTTCATTAGTGAAATTAAGAAAAAAAATCAGATTTATAGATGTCTCAATGATAGGAAAAATTGTTACTGAACAAGAGTTGATCTGCCCATATGCACAGACCAAAAGAAATGTACAAGCAGGTGTTTGCAGTGGAGAAAAGAATTATTAAAATTGGCACCAATCTGGAGAATGGGTGAGATTGTGTTCCAGAAAACCCAACTGCCCAATGGTTTACAGACAGGATTTATAGAGCAAAAGTCAAGAGTCATCATAAGTAATGGGGTTTGGGTTGTGAGTGTTGCTGATTGGTCAAGAGTGAAGTAAGGGCAATAAATGGTTTCAGGTCTTTCAGTCTGGTTCCATGAGGGTGTGGTCAGGGGTCATTCCACTGTAGGGCCCATGTTTTCTTTTGCTTAATAGAGATCTTACCTTGTGAACCTTAGTCAAGGCATGGTCATTGTTTCTTGCTGCCTCAAGGGTTAAAGATTAGTGAAGGGGAAGAGTTTAGACTTACAGGGCATCCTGTGAAGAAAGGGAATAGAGAGCTGGGGTCACATATTAAATCAAAGTCATACGTTAAATAGGGCCCTTGGACCTGGCTGGTGTGGCTCAGTAGTTGTGACCTATGACCCATGAGGTCATGGTTCAATTCCCAATCAGGGTACATGCCCAGGTTGGGGGCTTGATCCCCAGAGTGGCATGCTGGAGGCAGGTGATTGATGATTCTCTCTCATTGATGTTTCTCTCTCTCTCTCTCTCTCTCTCTCTCTCTCTCTCTCTCTCTCTCCCTCTCCCTTCCTCTCTGAAATCAATATATAGTAAATGGGGCCCTTGGTTTCACTCACCCTTTTTTGTGCATTCCTCAAACCTTAAGGGAAAACAGGCAATGATCTGGCTGTTACCTGCTGATTAGGGACATTGATTAGAGAAAGAAGAATGGATTTGTCTCAAAATCAGTTGAAAGTATACTGGAGTCTCAGGTCTAAGATCCCTAGTTTGAATTACCATTAGATTACTATTCTTGGCTATCTTTTAGGCAGCAATTATAAAGACAGATTACCAGTAGTAGCTCAGTATCACTAATGTAGACATTCTCCAAGGGCCAGGCAGAGAAGTGAACCAGTGGGTGAATGCATCTGCATAGTAAAGGTTGTCAACCTGATCTATGGCAGTGTTCATGGAGTTAATAAATTGGAAACATCAGAGTCATAAGCTGGGATGTAAGTGCAACATTTCTATCTAAAAAGAGAGCATATTCCTCCTTGAGCTGCAGTTGGTAGGTCTAATTCTATTCAGTTCTGTAAAACCACCTTTCTTATTTGGGCCATTTCTTGATTCCAAAGAAGAATGCTTTGTCTGGAGTTATTAAGAGCTGAGGCTGTGACCTTTGTTAAGGCCTGTATTTCTAGCTTTTGCTGAGATGTCTGCATATCAGGACATGAAAATGAAGACCGGCCATTCTCACCAGGTCATGATTCTTGGACATTTAGACCTCAGTGCTGGAAAATTCTGTGTGTTCTTTTCTCAGGAAGGATCTTACAGATCCATCCTGACAAAGATGGGAACCCCCAAGTACATTGCCCAGTCCAGCAGTAGGGGAGGTAAGGCCCAAGATTAGTGCCGCAAATCTAAATTCCTTCTTTGGGTGTAGGAAAGACCTCAGGTAAGAAGGACTTATTGTCTCTTCCTGTCTATTTGTTACCTAGACAGGAATGTATGAACCTATGTACATACTGACAAACATTCAGTGATGCCCCATTATATCCGACGCAGAGCAAAATTAGACTGGTTGGTTCATTCAATGCAGAAAGGGGCCGTGATGAAAGAGGCAATGTGCAAATCATAGGCCACCTCAGACATATGTGACGGGGGACAATAGAGGCATTAGTGCATTTCTAAGTCAAAAATGCATGCGTTCATCTTAGTACAATTAAATTGGTGTTCCCCTGGATGTGGGGTAGGATAGAGGTCCCAGCTTATCTTTAGTAGCTTGTTCCATCCATCTTTCCCAGTCCGCGATGTTGAAGGATTGTATAATCCAAAGCATTCCTTCTGCACTTGACATAGGCAGCAACCCACAGACCCAGCAGTCGGACTGGTTATGGACTTCTGTAGAAGTGGCAACCCATGGGAAGAAGACAATGCCCATAACAGATAGAAATTGAAACAGAAGTTAGAGATTAGAAAACAAACAGTTACCTGGGTGGTCTTCATTTTGGTGAGGTTCAGCCTGTGTTTGCAGATGTTTGTTTTCTGAAGGGTATTGTACAGTCAGGATGTCACAGAGGTAATCATATTGATTGGTGATTCCTAATGGGAGTGGTGGATTCAGGGCTTGATTCCTTCTGGTTTAACAGAGGAATGAGTCATTAGTAAAATCTGATAAGACCCCGCCTATTTAGGTATAAGCTGATCAATTCATTTGAGGTTATTCTTGTGGTGTAAAAAGGTGCTCTAGTTTTTTTGTGTGGTTCTTTTTTTTTTTTTTTTTTGCACATATCTGTCCAATTTTCCCAACACCATTTATTGAATAGACTATCTTTACCCCATTGTATGTTCTTGGCTCCTTTTTCATATATTAATTGACCATATAGGCATGCATTTACTTTTGAGATCTATTCTGTTGTACTGATCTGTTTTTATGGCAGTACCATGCTGTTTTGATAACAGGCCTTGTAGCATAGTTTGATGTAGGTAGCATGATACTTCCAACTTTGTTCTTCTTTCTCAAGATTGCTATGGCTCTTAGCAGTCTTTGTGGTTCCATATAATTTTTGGATTATTTGTTCTAGCTCTATGAAGAATATTATTGGTATTTTTATTTAAAATTTTTTATTCATTTCAGAGAGGAAGGGAGAGGGAGCGAGCAATAGAAACATCAATGATGAGAGAGAATCATTGATTGGCTGTCTCCTGCACGCCTCCTACTGAGGATTGAGCTCACAACCCAGGCATGTACCCTTAACTGGAATCAAAACCTGGGACCCTTCAGTCTGCAGGCTCACGCTCTATCCACTGAGCAAAACCATCCAGGGCTCATTGGTATTTTTATAGGAATTGTGTTGAACCCAGAGATTGCTTTGAGTAGTGTGGACATTTTAATGTTAATTTTTCCTATCAATGAGCATAGTGTATGCTTCCATTTATTTGTATTTTCTTCAGTTTCTTTCTTCAGTGTCCTATAATTTTCTGAATACAGATCTTTTACCTTCTTGGTTAAAGTTATTTTTATGTATTTTTTATGCAATTGTAAATGTCATTGTTTTCTTAGTTTCCCTTTCTGATAGTTCATTATCCGTGTATAAAAATGCAACTGATTTCTGATTAAATAAGAGTGGTGAAAGTGGACACTGCTGTCTTGTTCCTCATGTTACCGGAAACTCTTTTCATTTTTCCCCATTGAGTATGTTCCCTCTATTCCCACTTTGCTGAGAGTTTTTATCATAAATGGGTGCTAGCTTTAGTCAAAGGCTATCTGTTTTCTGATGGCCTGGACAGTGAGTAACAGCAATCTTAGGAAGTATTGCTCCATTGTCCAGTTGAAATTCTCTTAGATCTCTGGCAAAAGCCTCTCTAAACAGTGGGGGAGGGTTTGAACTCTTGGAGAATAACAGTTCAACAGTCTTCCAAATGTAAATAGCTCCTGAGATTCAGAGTTCAAGGGTATACAAAGGAAAGGGATTTAAGTCCAGGAGAGCAAACCACCAAAATTTCCCAAAGTTGTCACCAAGGTGTAAGGGTTAGGGACCACCAGGTAGATGTCTTCCACTCTTTGGTTGAGGGCCCTCAAGTTCTGAACAGATCTGTATTCCCCAGTACCTGATTTCTATACTGGTAAAATGGAAGTATTATATGGTGAATGACAAGGCTGAATGAGCTGATATTCTAGGAATATTCTAGGAATGCTGTTACTAATGGTTGGATTCCCCTCCTAGCTGGTTCTTTTAGAAGGTCCTGTTTTAGATAGGAAGACATTTGCTCCTGCACAAAATCACATTTGGATTGGGGTAGCCGTCTTTGCCTCTGCAGGCCTGCCCTTTGCCCATCCTTCCAGACTTATTTCTTGGAAGATTTCTTTGGAGAGCTCAGCCAGAAGTTCTTTCTTTGGCCAAAGCCAGCAATGCTGCCTGTAAAACACAAGCTTCTTCCAGAGGCACTTTAATATCAATCCGCCGGGGGCAGAGGTTATTTTGGCATTTAGTTTAGTCAGTAAGTCCCATCCTAAAAGTGGCACTGAGCATTTCAGCAATACAAGAAGCTATGGTTAAGGTTTGTTTTTCCCATTTGGCAATCTAATGGCTTCCTTACTGACTCTGGCATTCTAGTCACCAGCCTTGTTTCAGAGGAGAGTTTAGTCAACCTAGTATTTAATACCAACTGTGGCTCTAGTGTCAATCAGAAAGTAAATTAAGCCCAGCCTGTGTGGCTCAGTGGTTGAGTATCAACCTATGAACCTGGAGGTCACAGTTCAATTTCCCAGGTGGGCTCGATCCCCAGTAAGGGGTGTATAGGAAGCAGCTTAAAAATGACTCTCTCTCTTCATTGATGTTTCTATTTCTCTCCCTCTCCCTTCCTAAAATTAATTTTAAAAATATTTTTTTAAGTCCATTAATTTCTTCTTCTTCTTTTTTAAAAAGTCCATTAATTTCTTTCCCCACTGTTCCATGTGGGTGGTGTTGACCAGAGGCCCGGGTCCGTCACTCAGGGATAATTGGGTTACCTATAATGCTCCTCCTACCTCTTTGTCCTGTTCTCTGCTTAAACTTGGTCATTTCCCCCATTCCACCCACCACCCCACCCCCAATGACCCTCTGGCTTGCAGTAAGCACACTGTTTGGGGCCTACTTTTGGAGCAGGTCCCTTGTTCCCCCTGGCCTTTACCTTGTTCATTGTTTTCTTAGGCCCTCTGGTGGTCAGAGCAGCAGCCAGCAAGTCAGCCTGTTGCTTCACCTCACTCTTTTCCCCAGATCTAGTCTCTGTTATTGAACAACTGAAAAGCAATCTCCACCAACAGTGACAGAGGCATTCAAAAGGCCTCTTAAGCTTTTGAAGCTTTCTTTGGACATCAGGGGCACTCTGACCCAAAATAGTCATGTTCACAACCTTTAAGTTTTCAGGGGCCTCTGGGCCTACATTAGTATTTTGGTGACAAGCCTCAAAGATACATTCTAGGAATTTGGCTGGGTCTTTGTCTGAACACTGCTTTGGCTGCTGGACCTGATTAAAACTTATTTGTTTGGGCACTCCCTTCCTTAACCCAGCGGAATGCAGTTCCTGTCGTGCCCAAGCTTGCGCTGATTCGCATCGTTTATATTCTGGTGTGGTCCGGTAGCAGGGACACAGCAGCTGTGGCTTCCGCTCACACAGGGTTTTGCAGTGTCTCATTGTGCAGGTGATTAGCTTTTCCCCCCTGCCTTTTCTAAGATAACCCACCGTTCTTTGGCAGTAAGTAGGGTGTTCAATAGATGTTGAATATCTGCCCAAGTCAGGTTATAAGTGTCAGCAATGGGGGGAAAAAGAGATTTTCCATATTTCTAGGATGGTCCCTATAGGCAGGCATATTAATTTCAGCATTAATTCCTCCAATTGGCACCTGCTTTAATGGGAATTGCCCTGTCTAGAGTGGCCCCCTGACCAATGTGGGTACCCTTCTGGATGTGAGAGGGGAGACCATTGCTCAGCCTGGCAGAGCTCTTTCTCCAGCTGCGTCACTGCCAAAGGGCAGTGCAAAGGCCACAGCGGCTGAAACCTTAAGCTAGAGTAATAATAAATCACCTTTCCTCCAATTGGCACCTGCTTTAATGGGAATTGCCCTGTCTAGAGTGGCCCCCTGACCAATGTGGGTACCCTTCTGGATGTGAGAGGGGAGACCATTGCTCAGCCTGGCAGAGCTCTTTCTCCAGCTGCGTCACTGCCAAAGGGCAGTGCAAAGGCCACAGCGGCTGAAACCTTAAGCTAGAGTAATAATAAGTCACCCTTCTCCTGGAATTCTCGTCAGACTTGCCTGGTTTCCCACCCTGGTGTTTCATAATTTTACATTTCATTTGCATGTGCTTATTCTGATACAAAAGAATAAACACTTTGTACATAGGGGATTTCATCCATTTTTCCTCAATGACTCAAGTTGCAAGATGGTACTGTAGTTCAAAGACCCAGCCTCTGGCCAGTGTTCTCCTGACTCTAGAGCAGACTGTGGCCATGTCATATTACAAAGAAAAAGCATTTTCTTTTTCTTCATTGGTTCATAGCCAAACATGGCCCAGTTCGGTAAGATGCATCCCAGGGGACTGCATTAGGGGACCGAGTTAGATATACAGTTCCCCTTGATAATACAGAGGATAGAACTTCTTTTCACAGTAACAAACCAAGTCATTTTAAAGAGAAAAGTCGGCCTCTAATTTTGCACTAGTTTAACTTTTGATGTTTTAAATCCGCTTATTTGATTAGATTTCTTTCAGTCTTACTCAGTTAAACCACACAAAATTTCCTCTTAGGTTTTCACAAACCTCCTACAACTTTTCTAATCCCTCTTAAGTTTGTCTCTTCTTACTCATTCAGAAGTAACCATCCTTAGTTTAGGACAAATTACTTTCCTCTAATTCCTTCAAAAATTTTATTTCCATACTTTATGCCTTCTAGAATCTAGAATGTTTGCTGGTTAAATTAAAACCTGAAATAACTTTATCAGAATAACAGTTACGGCCATATAAAATACTGCATAAATTTAATGAGTACTAGACCACAGTCATTTTACAGGTACTAGTCCATGAATTTTGTAAGTGGTTATAGTACATATGGATTTCTTTAGGAGATAATAGGTTTCTCTGCACTGGCAAGAGATGACTTTTCTTCGAGAGTATTGACAAGGAGATGGTAATGACAACTGGCAAATTTGGGTGATTAAGGGTGGGTACCCTATATAATAAAAATGTAATATGCTAATTGTCTAACTGATCAATCGACCATTTGGTTGACTGCTCAACCAGTCGCTATGATGTGCACTGACCACCAGGGGGTAGACACTCCAACCGGTAGGTTAGCTCAGTGGTCAGCAAACTGCGGCCCTCGAGCCACATGCGGCTCTTTGGCCCCTTGAGTGTGGCTCTTCCACAAAATACCGATTTCTGCACATGGGCCACGAAGTTTCAATTGCACTGTACGTGCGCGCCCGCATGTGGTATTTTGTGGAAGAGCCACACTCAAGGGGCCAAAGAGCCGCATGTGGCTCAAGAGCCGCAGTTTGCCAACCACTGGGTTGGCTTGCTGCTGGGGTCTGGCCTATCGGGACTGGGAGAGAGGGCCGGGCAGGCCCTGGAGCCCTCCTGCAGTCCCTTCCTGGCCAGCCAGCCCCCATCGGCTAATAGGGACTGGGTGAGATGCCCGATCAGCCCTGATTGCTGGCCAGGCCGAGGGACCCCACCCATGCACAAATTCATGCACCGGGCCTTTAGTATTATATGAAAGAGCTCAGCAAGCTAGAGACTGCTGACAAATCCTTCTAGCAGCCTGTTTTGTATGGCCCTAAAGCTAAGAATGTTTTTTGCATCTTAAGAGGTTGTAAAACAAACAAAAGAATATGCCACAGAGACATTACGGGGCTTGCAAAGCCTTAAATATTTACTGTCTGTCCTTCACAGAGAAGTCTGCCAATTCCTAATAAAATATTGGACTAATGATAGAGTAGATAACACTAAGATCTTTTGCAATAAAGGACAGGAAACAACACAAACAGTTCAGTATATGGAAATTTTGTGATTAAATCACTCATGAGCTAGGCTTATATTCAAGATTAGGGTTCAAAGCTATATAGAAAATTGCAATTATAATCTATTTCTCAGGCAAAAAGAGACCTATTAACTAAGTAAACTTAAGATTAATGATATGTAAGTTATAGCTTACTAATAAATTAAAGCCAATTTTATCTCCTTGAGAATAGTGACTATTGGATGGGAAGCAGCCAGTAAACCTGCTAGAAAAAGAGGCGCAGGAAAAAACTAGTCTGGAACTAAGAAGTTACCATTGTATAAAGAAACAAACAGGAAAACCACTAATTATCTGCATGTCAAAAGAGTTATGTGTTGTTTTTCATGCTCCATTCCTTTATACTTAATCTAACCACAAGGATAAGCTTTTAAAACTTCTTTTGACATAAGTGCCTTATTGGTAAGAAAATAGCACCACCATCATTTGGACTATGAAGATTTACATTTTTCCTTACTCCTTTAGTGACTGGATGTGATTTTTTATGTATATGTTCCCTTTTGGGAGCTTATTTTTGTGACTATTCTGACTTTTCTTTTGGTTTCTCAGTCACAGAGTACATAATTAATAAAATATTCTGTCTAGAGATAATTTTTATTCTGACCTTCCCAATAGTTCTCTCAAACATCAAACTATTTGAAGTATCTGTAATTGAGATGCTCCATTTTGTCTTACATATATTTGTTTATTTCTGGTTTGTAACTAAGTGAATTTTTTTTTTCCAGATGATTCTTTGGGATTGGGACTTGAAGCAATGGTATAAACCTCATTATCAGGTAAATATCTGATTATCACTGATATCTATAATGAAACTTTTGACATTTTAAGTTACAGTCACAAGACTGCTATGACATAGATTTTCTTTACTTAAACTAAAATAGCCAGAACTTTCATTTAGATAGATTACAACATTTTAATTGTAAGGGGGAAATGAAATGGTAAGAAACCAAGCATATATAATAGTTATACTTAAATGTTGCTATAATAGTCTGGACTCAGGATAAACTAATAATTTTATATTAAGGAAGAGATTTCTTTTCTGATTGTGAACAACTGATCCACACAGGAAAAAAATAGATTAAAGGCCATATATGAGAAAAAGCAAGACAATTGGCAAAATATTTTATCAGGGAAGCAATATCATTTTGCTCTTTGGCAAATTTTTATTAAATTATATATACAGAAAAGTGAACAGCTTGATGAATTTCCACTAGTACTCATCAAGGAAGAACACTTGGCCAGCACCCCAGAAGCTTCACTTATGCACCATTCTAGGTATTACTTATATCCCCAAAGATCATCTCTTTCCTGATTTCAAGCAGTTAGTTTTGCTAATTTGGGAATTATATATATGTGCGTGTGTGCATGTGTGTGCGTGCGTATATGTGTATGTATATATATATATATACACACACATATATATATATAGACTCATTTAATATGTACTCTGTAAATATTTTTGATCACTTAAGTAATATGTGTTTATATCAGAAGAACAGAAAATAGAAGTATAGGAAAAAAAGAAAAATCATTCATAAACATCAGGTAATAACTATGTTATGTTAACAATTTTTGTTTTTGTTAATCCTCACCTGAGGATATTTTTTTCCATTGGTTCTTAGAGTAGAAGGGAGAGAGGGAGGAGGAGGAGAAACATCGATGTGAGAAAGACACCAGCACACAGGCCAACCATGGATCCACTTTTGATGCATATATTTACAAGTCTTTTTCCATTGTATTGAAATGTGTTTGTATATTCTGTTCTATAAAACTTATATTAGATTTAATTTGCTTTTATGAAACCTAATGTTTTCCTGTCTTTGAATTTTACATAAATGGAATCAACCACATGTACTTTCTGGTTTGCTTCTTTCAGAACTTTATCTGTGAGATCAATGCATATCATTGCACATAATACTGTGACCTTACACAATATGGTTCCTTTACTCGCTTTTACTTCTCTGACCTCATCTTCCTGCACTTTCTCCTTCGTTTACAGCTCCAGCTACACTGGCCTCCTTGTTTTCGCAAACAAGCTGGGCAGGCTTCTGCCTCTACGTTTTCACACTTGCTAGTCTCTCTGCCTGGAATGCTCTTTTCCCACACCTCTGTCAGATCGGAACAAATTGCAGCCTTATACTCTAAAATTTCAGTGCCCTCCATCACTTCCTTTTCCCTCTCTTTGCTTCTTTCTCTTCAACCTGCTCAAAAACCCATGAATCTCTATTGCTCATATTCCTTAGCCTGGAAGCCAGTGTACTCAAAAATTTGGTCCCAACATGCCTCTCCAACCTTATTTTCCACTGCTCTTTTTTTATTTTTATTTTAAATATGGCCCGTACTTTAATAATTTTGTTTTCTGCACCTTGCTATTTTACCACATTTTTTTTTACCACTTTTATACCTTTATTTATTCTCCTTCTTGAAAAATGAGCTCCCCAAAATACATTTTTTGTTTAATTTCACTGTAAAACATTATTTCCCCAATCTTTTATAAATAAAATCCTACCAAATGCTACCTCTTCCGTAAAGTTTCTGTTAACCCTTCATATTAAAGTTATCTATATTTCCTTTGAACTCTAATACTATTTTATTTGTATCTTTATCTCATCATTTCCCATAACATTAATAAGAGTAGTAATATTTAGTGCACTTTTCCTATATGTATTATACTCTGTCTTATGTGCTCTGCATGTATCATCAGATTTAATTCTCTCTGCTTCTCTCTGTTAAGTACAGCTATAAACTCTGGAAATAATGCATGAGGAAACCAAAGAACTCTGGGAAAAAATGGGAAGAGTAAGCTGGCCTCGTTAAGGACCCCAGTAATGGAGGAATAACATAGTGACAGGGTTTCCTACAACCCCCACCCAAAACCAAAAGGTGACTTAGGCCCTCCCTCTCAACCTAGCAACAGAAGGTATCCCAACGAAGCTCATTTCTTCCCTAGGACTGAATGAGAGTCCTGCAAATAATACCAAGTGAATCTGGTGGCACTGGCAAGAGGGACTTGATCAGGAACGCCACTGGCAATAAGTGTGAACATCACAGAGTATACTTTCACAAACCTGTATGTGCAGCCTACTGTACACTAGGCTACATGGTATACCATTGTGGTATATGCAGTGTGTCATTGATCAAAATGTTGTTATGAGACATATGACTGTACTCTCATTCTCTACTGGGCATGAGATCTCCTTCCCAAGTAAGAGACATGGGGTGGCCAGGGGGCCTGGCATAGGGGATACTGCCACTAGTGCCCAGCCCAGAAAGTGTTCTTTGTCCCTGTGGCCTGGAGTCTCCTTTCCTCCACCTGAAAGTACTAGATAGCCCAACCTAAGGAAGTTCCCTCTCCCCCACAGAGGAGGTACCAGCAGGCACCAGTGGGAACCCTAGTGACACCAGGAAAAAAAAAGACTGAAATAACACTGTGAATGTCCTAAAAATTAAATTGACATTAGATCCTGGCCAGTGTGGCTCAGTGGGTTGAACATTGTCCCAGGCACCAGAAGTTTGATGGTTTGATTCCCGGTCAGGGCACAAGCCCAGATTTCAGGCTTGATTGTGCAGGAGGCAGCTGATCAAAGGTTCTCTCTCATCAGTGTTTTTCTCCCTTTCCCTTCCTCTCTGTCTAAACATCAATACAAACATTTTTTTTTTAAAAAATAGTCATCAGAACCACAGCCTAAAAAAGTAGACCAGGACCTTTGTGTGAAATCTAAACAAGTCTACCTCCTAATATAAAAGATTTAAATAGGACCCAGTCTTCTAGGTCCTATTATTGTGAAGCATTATTAGCCAAAATATTGATGATAAAATAAAAAACACCTGTCATACCAAAAACCAGAAAAATCACAGCTTGAATGAGAAAAAAACTATATTAGTACTTACCACCAAGATGAACAGATTTGGAATTATCTGACAAGGAAATTTAAAGCAGCCATCATCAGAAAATTGCTTCTAACAAGCAGTTACGAATTCATTTTAAACAGAATAGAAAAATCTCAGCAAAGAAATGAAAGTTATAAAAAAGAAACAAATGGAAATTAAAAACTTGCTGAATGGGCTCAGCATTAGCGTGGTGACGACCGAGGACAGAATCTGCAAGCTCGAGGACAGAGCAATAGAATTTACCCAATTTAAACCTCATAGAGAAAATAGATGGAAATAAAATGAACAGAGCCTTAGGGACCTGAATGACACAACAAAAGATCCAACATTCATATCATCAGTGTTTAGAAAGGAGGGGAGAAAGAGAGTGAGTTTAAAAGAATATTTGAAGAAATAATGACTGAAAACTTCCCACATTTTGCAGAAGACATAATTCTACAAATTCAGGAAGCTGAGCAAATACCAAATGGGATCACTGCAAAAAAAGTCTCCACGACAAATCATAATTAAACCTTTAAAAACTAAAGACAGAGGAAATATTTTGAAAGCAGCCAGAAAGAAATGCCACGTTACTTATAGGAGAACACCAGCTCAAATAGCAAATTTCTCATTTGAGTGTAAGGAAAGTAGATGCTATTATATATAACTCATGAAGTATATATAATATTTTATATAATACTGGAGGCCCGATGCACGAAATTCATGCCAGAGTAGGGCCTTCCTTCCCCCGTCTGCTGGCACCAGCTCCCTTCTGGCACCCGGGACCCAGGCTTCCCTCTGGCTACCAGCAGGCACCTGGGACCTGGGCTTCCCTCACAGCCCCAGCTTCATCCGGAAGGATGTCCAGTCTAATTAGCAATACCAATATTATGCTTTTATTATTTTACATTTGACCAACATGTGAGGGAAGGTTTATAGAAATAATCAAATTTTAACATGTTCATTAACTTTGGCTTATCAATTTAAATTATAGCAAGCCATTTGTCAGAAATACTCTTTTTTTTTTTATGAGGCCGGTCACTTTTGGGTTTCTTTTTTTCTTTTTTTAATATATTATATTGATTCTTTACAGAGAGGAAGGGAGAGGGATAGAGAGCTGGAAACATCGATCAGCTACCTCCTACACACCCCCCCATGGGGGATATGCCCGCAACCAAGGTACATGCCCTCGACTGGAATCGAACCTGGGACCCTTCAGTCCACAGGCTGATGCTCTATCCACTGAGCAAAACCAGTCAGGGCAGAAGTACTCTTAATTGATGAGAAATAGCTGGACTGTGCCCCAATAATGGGGAATTTTTAAAATAAAAACTAACACAAAATAATGCTTCACAAGAAAAAAATTAAAAAACCTCCATAGAGCAAAGTCTCTTTTTTTTTTTTTTTTTTTTTATGAGGCTGGTCACTTTTGGGTTTCTTTTTTTCTTTTTTCTTTTTTTAATATATTATACTGATTTTTTACAGAGAGGAAGGGAGAGGGATAGAGAGCTGGAAACATCGATCAGCTACCTCCTACACGCCCCCCCACGGGGGATATGCCCGCAACCAAGGTACATGCCCTCGACTGGAATCGAACCTGGGACCCTTCAGTCCACAGGCTGATGCTCTATCCACTGAGCAAAACCAGTCAGGGCAGAAGTACTCTTAATTGACGAGAAATAGCTGGACTGTGCCCCAATAATGGGGAATTTTTAAAATAAAAACTAACACAAAATAATGCTTCACAAGAAAAAAATTAAAAAACCTCCATAGAGCAAAGACATTACTTAGCTAATTACTGGTCTCATTTTCATTTTTTTTAGTTCTAAAATGTGTTGAGCCATAGCCAGTTTGGCTAAGTGGGTAGAGCGTCGGCCCATGGACTGAAGGGTCCCGGGTTCAATTCCAGTCAAGGGCACATGCTGGGGTCACGAGCTCAGTCCCCAGTAGGGGGCGTGCAGGAAGCAGCCAAACAATGACTCTCTCGCATCATTGATGTTTCTAGCTCTCTCTCCCTCTCCCTTCCTCTCCCTTTCTCTCTGAAATCGATAAAAATATATTTTAAAAGTAAAATGTGTTGAGGCCCAGCTGATGTGGCTCACTGGTTGAGAGTCAACCTCTGAACCAGGAAGTCATGGTTCAGTTCTTGGTCAGGGCACATGCTTGGGTTGCAGCTCAATCCCCAGAAGGGGACGTGCAGAAGGCAGCCGAGTAATGATTCTCTCTCATCACTGATGTTTCTATCTCTCCCTCTCCTTTCCTCTCTCTAAAATCAATGAAACATATTTAAAAAATAAAAAATGTGTTGCAGCTGCCTCCTGCACATCTCCCACTGGGGATGTGCCCGCAACCCAGGTACATGCCCTTGACCGGAATTGAACCTGGGACCCTTCAGTCCGCAGGCCGACGCTCTATCCACTGAGCCAAACCGGTTCTGGCAGGGATATTTCTTTTTTAGTGTAGACATTCATCACTATAAACTTACCCCTTATTTCTATAGAGTAGACCACTAGGGTATAATTCAGTGATGGCGAACCTATGACACGCTTGTCAGAGGTGACACGCGAACTCATTTTTTTTGGTTGATTTTTCTTTGTTAAATGGCATTTAAATATATAAAATAAATATCAAAAATATAAATCTTTGTTTTACTATGGTTGCAAATATCAAAAAATTTCTATATATGACACAGCACCAGAGTTAAGTTAGGGTTTTTCAAAATGCTGACACACTGAGCTCAAAAGGTTCGCCATCACTGGTTTATTTAGTTGAATAAAATTTATATAGAATTTCAAAAGTAGAAAACATGTATACATTAATGAAATTTTTATTTTTAATTTTAGAATATATTTTCTACCCATTTTTTAGGACCCAGCCTGATGCTTTTCTAATTCCATGAATTTTTTGTTAACCATTTAATTCAATGTTATCACCGTTTACTTTGAACTGTAATACCATTTTTCTGTACTCTTATCTCATTATTTTCCATAATATTGATAGTAATACTGTTACTTGTTACACTTTAAATATATGTACCACACATTGCTTTATGTGCTTTGCATGTATTAACAGATTTAATTTTCACATTAGCCCTTAATAAAGTAGATGCTATTATCCCATTTATAGTGAAGAAACTAAAAAGTTCAGATGTTAAATGACTTGCTCAAAGTCACACAGTTAGGGTTAAAGTCTAGATTTCAAACTCATCTTTGCAACAAAGCTTTGTCACTGTGCTAGAGTGACAAAGGTAAATGAAAGAAATGCTATATATGTTTAAAAGAAATTTTGACATAAAGGAAAAGAAATCATCAATAAATTAATGCAATCCTCTAATTGTAGATTTTGAAATTATTACAAATTTAGTTTTATGCTAGTTATAGTCAGTAATGAATACTATTAAATATAGCTAAGCTAATGAAAAATATAGAAAAAATTAAAATTCACATTATCTGCTACATCAACATCAAAAATTTTAAAGTGATAATTATACCATTTGTTATATAATTTATATCCTGTCCAAATTAATGAATATTAATATTTAATAGAATTAAGTTATTTAGATATTATTAGAATACACCTTGACTTTAAAATAGAGGAAGTTTATCTTAAATGTTGAATTTTCTGTGTAACAAATATATAATTTTACTTTTCTTTTCTAGAATTCTGGAGGTGGAAGTGGAGTTGATCTTTCTGTGCTAAATGAGGCTCGTAATATGGTGTCAGATCTTCTGATTGATCCAACCCTTCCCCCTCAAGTCATTTCTTCCCTACGGAGCATCAGTAGCTTGATGGGTGCTTTCTCAGGTTCCTGTAGGCCAAAGATTAATCCTCTCACACCGTTCCCTGGATTTTACCCTTGCTCAGAAATAGAGGACCCAGCGGAGAGAGGAGACCGAAAACTTCACAAGGTCAAAACACAGTAATCAGCCAGCCCGATTTATCACATTTGATTATATTTTCAAATTAAAACTGCTCTTTAAAATCTTATCTAAACTGAAATTTCTTTTTCAAGGATCAGTTTCTTTTCCAGTATATTGAGCTCCTTGGACCTTTAAAAGTAGTTACAATCTCAAATAATTTGAAACAAGTATTCAATTTTTATTCCAAATAGCATTGCTGTAATTAGCAGTTACAACTGCAGCAGTAACAACTATTTATTGCTATTGTTGTTGTTTTTAAGTACTAGAGCAAAAAAGCAATCCAGACTTGTACAACATACAGTGGGGCCTTGACTTACGAGTTTAATTCGTTCCGTGACAGAGCTTATAACTCAAATTACTCGTATGTCAAATCACTGTGACGTTCGCTGCGCCAACTAGCGGTGGGGTATCTGAAGCTGGCTCGTAACCCAAATTTTTTTGAGCTTGCAACTCAAAGCAAAAAATCGGCCGAGAGACGGCTCGTATCTCAAAAAAACTCGTTAGTCGGGACACTCGGAAGTCAAGGCCCCACTGTACTAGTAGTGTAGTCATGTCATTAATCTATTTTATTCTTTAGAATCCTGGGATTGTTCTTGTTGAACCAAGAAGAAATGATCATTATAATGTTCATTTTATGCATTATGTAGCATTATGTACTTTAAATTAATTTTTACATTTTTTTAAACCCTTCCCCCCCTTCTTTACCCACTAGAAATTGCTACAGCCCAATAGGCATTGATTTTTCCATCGTCAAAAATGGGATTAATTTAATTTTCTAAAAAGGCATACATTGTGTTTGTCCAGAGTGCTTTTAATTGTTTTATTTGACTATCAATATCTTTACCAATTGCTAAAATCATAAAATTAAAAATGGAAACATTTTGGACATTGTTCTCGTTTAACTACTTCGTTCTACAGGTAAAGAAACTAACCAAGAGAAGATAAAATTCAAATCAGTTTGTTTTTGTTTACTAATAATAGTGTATATAGAGCTTAGGAAAAGTTAAATATACTTTTTGGAGGGATTTTGATTATCAGTTAATTTCATTTTGTTCTCAGTATTAGGTATAGAAATGTTGAAAAACTAAGCAAGCCCAATTAGGGCAAACATTTGATAATTACTGATCAGAGCTAGATCATAGGTATTTATGTGATGCTTTTATTTATTTGTTTTTAGAGAGGGAGGGAGAGAGAGAAACATTGAGGTGAGAGAGATACAGCGATTAGTTGCCTCTTGCACCCACCCCAACTGGGGATCAAACCCAAAACTAGGTATGTGCCCTGATCTGGAATCGAATCTGCAACCTTCCAGTGCACGGGGCAATGCTCCAACCAATTGAGCCACACCAACCAGGGCTGTGATGCTTTTATTTTTTAAAGTATATACAGTATCACCTGCATTAGTCAAAACCCAACTATACCAGTGATGCTTAGAAGTTAATCATGGGGTAGCAACAAATTCATCAGTAGAAGAGCTAATATATTCTTGAGTTGGTTTCCACTTGTTCTATTGCTCTTCCTTTGTATTTCCCATTGACATTTGATGTTTAGTAATTTTAAAAAAGTTTTTTAAAAAATCTTAATCATAAAATCATAATTGATAGCATTATTATTACTATGTTTACTGTGTAGAAAAGTGTACTGGTACATTTTAGAAGCATTTAAACAATAATATTAAAGAGCATGCCTAAATGCCTCATTTCTTGAACATTTCTAGTTAATCGGGCTTATTTTGGGTACTGGAATCGATTGGTAAAAGTAAGTCAGATAAGAATCAGGATGTAACCCTTATTTTTCATAGTGTTCTTGAAAATTCTTGTGTGAATTTTGAATCTAATTTGTCTCTGCTTTTGGAAAAGAAGAAGCCTACTGTTACTTAAGAATAGCAGTATTTATGAAAAAATAACTAGTAAGGAAAAGGGAGTTGGAATAGATACTTTAATATAAATGTCTCATATACTGTGCTAAGAAACAAGGCAGATTATATGAACCTAAATTTCTAACTAACCACAAACCTTTACTAAATCAACATCCTTGGGAAAACTGTAAGAGATCTTTATCTCTCTGAGATGGTTTCAGTGTGTGCCGGTAGAGGAAATTCATAAGAAAGAAACTTTTCTGTATATCTCAGTAAAACACCTATTCACAGTGGTAAAAAATAGAACATTTTCAAAAATTAAGGTCAAACTGTATTAAGGCTAAAGGTGTTCTGGATTTAGTCATTTGTTCAAAAAACAGCTCAGAATCCTACAGTTTCTCCAGATTAACCTCTATGGACATTAGCCCTGGACTGAAAATATGAAAGGTTCAGGACAATCCCTGATCTTAATTTTGTCCTCTGAAGTTGTTTATTAGGGTACATCTT
The DNA here is from genome assembly GCF_000412655.1 of Myotis brandtii. NCBI lineage: Eukaryota > Metazoa > Chordata > Mammalia > Chiroptera > Vespertilionidae > Myotis > Myotis brandtii. The sequence goes on along the minus strand of NW_005371854.1, from coordinate 161,354 downwards.
TCATATCTACTTTTTAAATTATCAACTGTTTATTTCTCATGATACTAGGAATAAAGTGTGCAAAAGAAAAAAATATCTAGTTAAATTGTAGGGAACTCAGATATCATTTTTTAGTACTAGAAGGATAAAGTAGAACAGTATAGAATGTGAAGTTTGGAGCAAAATTGACATACTTTCAGAATAAAATGTTCTGTTTCTCCAGTACATATTAAAAATATACTTTGTATTTTTATGTGACATCTTTAATACATATACAGATATTATAGGGTGGCGATTCACTGTTCAATTATCCAACAGGGACTACACAGTAGGAATAGTTTACCAACTCCACAGCTGAGGAGGAGCTCGGGAACTTCAAGTCTGCCCCCTGTTGAACCTCCTTCTTCAAGGTGGGAACGCAGTAATGGCAAAAGGCCTCACCAAGAAGTTGGCATTTCAAGGTAAAATCACCAGAGCCTGTTAAAGAAATCTGAATCTGATACATTCGCTTTGTTTCTGTGAATGAAGTTTGAAATAGTTCTAAAAGTGGAAAGGAACAGTTGACGTACTTGTTTAGGTATAGGACAGCATACCTAATATGACATAATAGTGAAAGTGATTCTTAAAAAGAAGGACCTGTCTTATCCCCAAACTTAGGTAAGTTGGGACCTGAATGGAAGTTAGGATCCATTTAGTACAGGGTGCTGGGAAAGCTTATAAATTAGTAGAGGTGGCCACTGCAGGAGCGGTCACTAGGTCCAGTGCATGATGCCTAAAGTAGGGCAACAGTTGCTGACTTGTGAGAGGAGGAGCACATTCTCAGATGTTAAGTATCTTTGAAAGGCACCAGTAACTGTGAAACTGAGAAAATGCCAGGAGCCAAAATCTGAATGTAAATATATCCTTTACACTGATCACAAAAGATTCAGTGCTTTGTCTTAAAAGCCAGAAAAGATAGTCATCTCTTGTGATCAGGAAAGATAAGCTTCTATTTAGTCAGTCACCTGGTTATATCAATAAAATTGGTATTAGTGTAAATTTCCTGTTAAACCACTGTTCTTACTGAGCATGTTTTACTTTTAGCTTGAGCTAGGTAGTTACACATTTAAAACACTAGGTGGCAGAATTGGATCATAGCTATTTGTTAAAATTGGTTAGTATTTATATGTGAATTATGACCAAATAATTACAATTTTACAGATTATTTCGTGATTTATTAATTTGAATCTTCTATAATATATTGAAATAGATGGACTTCTTGTTTATTGAAAATATTGTGTGAAATGGTATATAAAACAGGAATGGATTGAGGTATGAATACAGTACAGGAAAATGAGCTTTGGTCCAAAGCTTGCTCAGAGCCTGAACATGATAGTTTTTGTTTGTTTTTTTCCCTAATGGAATCAGGATATGAGGAAGTAAATGATGTTAGAAACTGAAAATATGAAAGATATTTCTTAACCATGGGAAACATCATCTTGAGAATACTGAAACAATGATGAAAATGATTCCGTTTTTTATTTTCTATCACACTAATGTAACAGCAATACATTTGCAATTAAATACATTTGCAATTAAATACATTTGCAATTAAATAATGATGGATATCAAAATAGAAACACAGTCCAAAGAAAACTATCTTTAACTCTGAAAAGTGTTCATATAAAGGTATATGTAGGCCGATTTGATATACTTAACTGTCATAAAAGATTTTAGGAATTTGGAGAATAAAGCTATTGGTGGTATTATGGAACATCTACTTTAAAGAGATAAGGTTAGAAGTAATTTTTTTAATGTGGAGAAGCTGGAGCTTACTTTGAACATAGGATAAGATGGGAAGATATGAAGCATTTACAGCCATTACTACTTTTGAAATTCAAGTTTCTAGATCAGCGCTGTCCAATAGAAATTTTGTGATGATGGGAATATTTTACTAGTATATCTCACCAGTATGGTAGTTCCTAGCTATTGATCACATGAAATGTATCTAGTCTGACTGATCAACTGGATTTAAATATGAATTTAATTAAAATGTAGAGCTATATGTGACTACCATATAGGCATCTAGAGCAGTCTTATTAAACAGCAAAGCTAATTATCTTTAAAGTATGGTGATATTTTGTTTAGCACAAAAGTAATAGACTTGTGACTCTGGAATCATGAGACATCCATCCTGTCTTTAGTAGAGTGCTCAAAAGCTGAGATCACATATCCTAGATTTGTGAGTCTTGATTTGGATGCAGCTTTGGGTTCTGATCATAGCCTCTCTGTGATCTTCAGTGACCCTGACGCTGCTTTCAACATTGTTTCATTATAGAACCTCTTATTCCCTGAAAATGTCTGAAACCAAATTTCTCAGCCCCCCAGTTGCTTTTTTGTTACTGTCATTCTGGTCTTATTTCCTGGCACAAAGCTTCCCCCTGGTTGCTTACAAAATTGACTTACCTAGAAAATGGTGTTATCTTTGCATCCTATTTCCTTATTCTGCAGGTATCAGTTGTCAACTTTATCTTTGATTCTCTTTTTTTCTCTATTGCTTATTCTCCTGTCTCACTTTGCCTACACCATTTCATGCTTTCGTTACTCCTTACTTGGGCTATTGAATTATCCTCCTAATTGGTCTTCCCATTTCTAATATCCTTAACTCTCCGATCCATCTTCTAACCTTCAACCAGAAATCTTCCTTAAACAAAACTTTGATTATAGGTTTTCTAGTCATTAAATTTTTGGACCAGTGCCTGTAGAATTATACCCAAATTCCTAGCCTGGGATTCAAAACCCTGTTATTCCCTCAGGACAATGATGACCCCTTCCTTGGAAAAGTTAAATGGACTAAAAGAATAAGAGAGATAAGTAGTCTTGCAATGAATGAGAATAGAAAAATTATTTGGGAAGCTGTCTAGGTAAAAACAATATGTAACTTGTGTTAGACTTTCCTTGAAGTTTTCTGATAATTTTAACTCCATTTGAAATTTAAGCTGCATTATAATTTCCAGCCTAGCTTATTTGTGTACAGAGTAATATTTAAATTTTCCTTTTCTTCATGCCTTGCCTGGAGGAAAAAAAGTAAAGTATTCTAAACCTTATCATAGCTATGATAAGAGGAATCTTAGGGAAGAAAACCATAAGGAAGAGGAAGAGTTATTCCTCCTTGAATAGCCACTTAAGGATTTGGTCATCTCTTAAAAGGACTTGAGATTTTACTTAATTAAAAGGGCCATTGCTTGACAACATAAAAATACCTCCAATATCATCTTTCTCTAACTGAAACTCAGTCAAGCTTCACTTGTCGTCTTCTGTGCTCCCCTTTACTTGTGCCCTTTACTCTCATTTCTGTACATCTTTAAAAATTGAGCTCATCCTATATAATAAAAGACTCGGTGGCCCAAGGCCCTCATGCGATGTCATCACAAGATGGCCACCTTCACAAGAAGGCTGTCACAAGATGTCCAGCAGGGGAGGGCAGTTGGGGGCCATTAGGCCAGAGGGGGGCAGTGGGGGCAAGATCAGGCCAGCAGGGGAGGGCAGTCGGACACCCCCCAAGGGGTCCAAGATTGGAGAGGGTGCAGGCCAGGCTGAGGGACAGCCCCCTCCCGTGCACGAATTTCGTGCACCAGGCCTCTAGTCTACTATAAGGAGCTTCTTCATCAAAACCTCAGCTCTTAGCTTTCTCTAAGTCTGCAGTCAAATATTCAGGGCCAAATTGTGACAAGTCTAGAACAGGTACCAAAGGCACTGTGAACGTTGCTTTAGCAGCCTCTTTCACGGCTCCTTCAGCCAGATTGTTTCCTTTAGCTACCTCAGTGTCCTCTTTCTGATGCTGGAGAAGTGCATAGCCGCCACCTATAAAGGACAGCTTCTAATAATTTTAAAATTTCTGTGGCATGCTTAATTTCCTTCTTATTGGAGGTTAATTGTCCTTTTTCTTTCCAGACCGAACATTGCATGCAAAATTAGGAGAGCATACCTCCAGTCGGTATACACATTCATTCTCTTTTGTATGAAAATTCTAATGCCTGCGTCAGTGCAATCAGTTCAGCTTTCTGAGCAGAGGTTCCCAGTGGTAACCTCTTTTGGTATTGGAAGTAACCTGTTTCCTTTATCCATCTAACTGCTTCCATCTGCATATAGAGTCCAGTCTGCCTCTTCTAGTGGCAGGTCCTATAAATCAATTCTGCCAGAATAACCTTCAACAATTATTTTAGAATGGTCATGCATTAGCGTGGCAGAGTCGAGTCGGGAGAAAGTAGGCAGGAGTTAACTTACAGTTTTGAGGGAGATGTTGGGATTGTTGAGAAGAATTGTTTGGTACCTGCCCATTCTTCTAGCAGTGAGTCATCTTTTTTCTCTAGCAGCTCATCACTTGGTGGGATATGTAAATGGGGATAGACTCTTCCCAGGAAAAGTTTTCCTATAAAAGCTCCCAGGTGGCTGCCACAGCTCTCCAGCAGGCTGGCCACCCTAGGACAGTGTGATCTAGTTTCTTTGACAAGTATGCCATGGATTGTGGAATGTCAATAAGCATTTGGTGAGGAATCCTAGGGCAACGCCCTGCCTTTCATGAACATATAACTGAAAGGGCTTTAGTAGGTCTGGAAGCCCCAAGGCTGGTGCAGAAGCCACGTGCGCCTTCAGGGACTCAAAAGCCTGAGTGCACTCCTTCGTCCATTCTAAAGGGCAATCTTCTGGTCCTTTCTGATATTCATACAGTGGTTTAGCATTGAGCCCAAAGTTCGGTCGGAATCCAAGTGTAGTAGCCCACCATTTCCAGGAATTCTCTTAACTGTTTCCTGTCAGTCTTTTTTTTTTAATCGTTACCTGGGGATATTTTTCCCATAGATTTCTGGAGAGTGTAAGGGAAGGAGGAAGTGGGGGTGGGGGGAGAGAGAGACACGTCGATTGGTTGCCTCCTGCACGGACCCAAGACAGGGAACCCACAACTGAGTTACCTGAAAAACGTGCCCTTGATGGGGAATCGAAACTGTGACCCTTCGGTCCACCAGGCCAATGCTCTCTAACCACTGACCTAAACTGGTCAGTCATTTTAGTAAGATCATCCCTTTAAGAAGGACTTGAGTTTTTCCAGTTTAAAGATCTGCTGTAGAAAATGTAGTTATGTGCCCAATAATATCCAGCGGGCTGGGCCTCTGGCCCTACTCCCACTGGAAGTCTTCACAAAGGGTATTGCCCTGGCCCAGTAGGAACTTGTCCTTCACCAAATTTGGTTCCCTGGCAGGTTCTAGACAGACCAGTTCAGGCTCACCTCCTCCTGCAAGGAGGAAGATCCCCTAGGGCTGGAGGGGCCATGGGGCAATGCTAGCAGTAGCCATAACATCCAGATCTTCCTGGTCCCCCTCTCCTGAACTTCTGCTATCTGCCACAGGCAAATTCCCCTTTCTCTGGACTATTAATCTATTTCCTTTTAATCCTGCATCTTTATTATGTAAAGTCATAATATCTTGAGCATAATTGCAGTATAGTAATTTAAAGACCCATTCTCCAGAGTCCAGATTATACATAAGCCAAGCATTATTACAATCAAAAATCATTTTCTTTTTAGTCATAGTTTTATAGGCATAAATCAGCAAAACTTGCCCCAAAGGGCTGGTTTCCAGATGAAGGCTCCCCTCCCTGCATTCTACCAGACAGAGCTCTGTAATATCATACAAACCAAACCAGAAGACATCTTAATTCCTGACTACCGATCTAAATCGTAACCTGTGCCTGCAATCCTGACCCAGAGGGTCCCGAAGCAGTCCCACCATTTGCCAGGATAATCGTTGCCTTTTTTCCCAGTCTCTCCCACTAGACATGTAGGCAAGGGATGTTCAAACACAAAGAACGGCTGTGCACTTACAGGGAGATGAGTTTATTGGCTGGTATCATTTGCATGTTGTCTCTTTTTGTAAAACTGTCAACAAATTATTATTACTATTGGTTTGAGAAAAAAAATATTATAGACTAAGGCTAGATGTTACCTCAAAAGTCCTTAATTCTAAATCTCTTAATTTTACAAATGGAGAGACACACAGAGAGATGGAATTATTCTGTGGAAAAAAACATACACTTTAGATCAAAGAAATTGGAAATTGTATTTTAGCCAAGTGAATTCAGGGACGTAGCTTCTTGAAGCCTTAGTTTCCTTATCTGTAAAATAGGAGACTAACAGAGATAAAGTATGTAAAGTACCTAAAACAATGGATGATATATGATCAATACACAAAATGGCACATTATTATAAGTTTTGTTATTAATAAAAAAGTTTTAATGAATTGGTTGCCAACTGGTTTTATATGTCTTCTTTTTGTAATACAGAATTTTTTTTCCTCTCAGCAGGATATAGAACAAACTAGATTTTTAGAAAAAGGCCCAAGGAGAGCTTTAAAGCAGGAGTTGGCAAAAGAAAGTCTATTCACCCAAAACTGGGGAGCAGAAAAGATATATTCTCTAGAAAAGTGAGACTAGGAACCTAAGGAGATCATTCATTTATTCCACAATCATCTGTTGAACACCTTTTATCAGGCACTGTGCTATATCCCCTGTGAATGTAGAGATGTTTTATAGCCCCTAAAGGAATTCAGAAATTAGTGAGGCAAAAGAATCTGTACACAGTGAAATGACAAACTATGGGTAAATGTTGTAACAGAGACATGAACAAAAACCTTTTGGTCACAGAAAAAATAGATTTTTTGGGGTGTGGAAGTGGAGAAAAGATGAAGGAATTGGGGAAGAGCTTGTTATACTAAAAAATATTGAGTGAAAAGTAGAGAATCTAGGTTTGTCCTTGAGCCTCTGGCAAAGTACCCACATTGGGAGATGGTGAACAGAAGAAAACAGATTAGTGAATGTCTAAGACAGGAAGGTAACATTTATGTTGTACTTGATAGCCACATGGCACTAGATCAGAACCTTAAATATATAATTTTAACTTCATGTATTTCATTGGTATGATTGCCTGCCTATATTTAATTTCTTCATAAGAGCCCTAAAACCTATAATAAATATTTCAGTTATAAGAAATGACTGACTTAGACATGATCTCACTCATTTGTGGAATATAATGAACAACATAAACTGATGAACAAAAAGAGATCCAGAGACTGAGAAGCATTGATCAGATGCTCAAACCTCAGAAGGAAGGTTGGGGAGGGTGGGGGTAAGGGGGAAAGACTTGGGGGATGAGGGGACAATGGGGGAATAAAGACACATTTGTAATACCTTAATCAATAAAAATTAAAAAAAAAAGAAATGACTGACTTAATGGCTAATCAGTATCTGTGGAGAGAACAGAAAATAGTGAAAACAACATTAGCATTTCCTCTAAGAACTTATTAGAAATGCCGATTATCTGGTCCTAACCCTGGTTTACAGAAGCAGAAATCCTGGGGGTGGGACTAGCAATCTGTGTTGGAAGAAGCAATCCAGATGATACCGATATCCAGCTATATGCTAGGGTTTAGCAATGTAACCCATTTTTGTAAATAAAATTATATTGAAACACAGTCATACTTATTTATTACTGTCTATGGCTGCTTTTATGCTACAATGGCAAAGTTGAGTAGTTGCAACAGAGACCTTATGGCCTGCAAAGCCATTATTTGCTAATTGAATTGAAGACCATGAATAAAAATGAGGAAATTTCCCAGTTTTAAAATTGTTAACCTACTGTCTTTCCCTTTTAGTCAAGGAGGCTACTTAAACGGGCCTTTTAGTTCAAACCCACCGACAATCCCGAAGCAAAGGTCAGCATCTATATCGCTGTCTCACCATATAGGTCTAAGAAGAGCTGGTAAGTTCTCATTTTTTTTATGATTTAAATGTGGGAGGTCTCAAAGTATATGTTAGTGCAAAATTTTTTCATTACACATTAGTGACTAATTTTCAAGACTATTTTATGTGTTGTAAGTTAACATGACTAAGCAATTGAGTTGGCTATTAGATCACAATTTGCTCATTCATTCAGACACCTTTTTTAGTATCTCTATGCCACGAACTCTATTAGGCACTAGGGATTCGGTGGGGGGGGGGGGAGGGGGGATAGAACTATTTAATTAACCTGAATTTTTGTAGACCCAGACTCACATATCCAGAACAAGGGAAAATCCCCAGAAAAGGGTATTCAGTAGCCTGGAAATTACGGAGAGAAAAAAAAAGTCTTACCATGAGAGTAGAAAAAACCCTGAATATATCCTAAGCCATCCTAAATAAGAATTTTCTGTTTATTTACTAACTTGAGGTATAATTAATCTATAACATTACATAAGTTTCATGTGTACAACATAATGTTTTGTATATATTGCAAAATGATCACACAATTAGTCTAATTAGTATCTCTCAACATACATAGTTAAAAAATTCTTGTAGTGAGAAATCTTAAGATCTACTCTCAGCAACTTTCAAATATGCAAAACAATATTATTAACTATAGTCACCATGCTGTACATTACATCCCCGTGACTTATTTGTTTTATAACTGGAAGTTGGTACCTTTTGATCCCTTTTACTCCTTTTGCTTTAAAACTTTTTGAATGAAATATTTTATAGATACAACATAGTCATAAGAGAACAGCACTGATATTCTGATTTTAAACTACACTGTGTGTGGTTTGGGGCAGTAAGATGCACAATCACAAAACTCTTTTATATACAATGTTTGGCCTACAATAAAAACTGAAGTGTGAAGAGTCAGGAAAATATTATTTATAAGCAAGAAAAATAGACACTAGGAGGACTTCTAAATATATATTGTTGTTAGATTTTAAAAAGTCTTTAACATAACAATGTTTTAAAAGAAATAGAAGGAAAGCTGGACAAAATGGATGACAAGATCAACAGGGAATTAGAACACATAGAAAAGAAACAATGAACAGAGTGAAATATTTAGTCTTGAGAAACAAGAACCAACCTATAATTCTGTCCCCTACAAAATTATCCTCTAAAAGTGAAGGAGAAAAATACTTTTTCAGAGAAAAATTGAGGGAACTTGTTGCTAATAGATCTGACTTGCAAAAGATGTTCAAAGAAGTTCTTTAAAGAGAAGGAAAGTAATATAGGTCAGAAGTTTCAATCTATAGAGAAAGGAAGAGCATTGAAGAAAAAAAAATCAAGGTAAAGTAAAAACTTATTTTTCTTATATTTATTTGGTCTACAGATAACAAAGGCTGCCTTTGTTTAATTTGTTTAGAATGAGAGTAACAATGTATTTGAACTTGTGTGCTTATATATATATTTTTTATGTGTGTGTATACTAGTATATATATGTATATATTTATGTATGCTTATATATAAGTGAAATGAATGACAGCAATGATACAAGAATGGAAGAATTAGCATTATTTTGTTATTTTAACGGAATGTTATTTGAAACTGGATTCTAGTTAGTTGTAAATGTATATTGCAAACTCTAGGGCAACCATAAAAAAGTAGAAAACAGAATCTATTTATAATGAGTTCAGGAGCGTCACTCAACAAATAATCAGAAACAATAAAACAAACAAAACCAGCAATATAACAAACCTTGGGGGTATGAAGAGTCTGATACCAGAATTGTTAAATGTTCAGTTTTCAAAAAAAATTATGAAACATGCAAAGAATCAAGAAATTTTTGCCATATATACAAGTAAAAACAAGTAACAAAATATTTCCCTGAGGGGGATATTGGAGTTTGGACTTAGCAATGACTTTAAATTTGCTATTATACATATGTTCAAAGAACTAAAGGAAATCATAGCTAAAGTTTTTAAGAAGAATATGTCAATAATGCCTCACCAAAGAGAACTATAAATTATAAAATTATAAAATAATTTTAATAACTATAAAATAATTGCCACTTCTGCTTAATACTGGATTGGAGATTCTAACCAGGGCAGTTAGGTAAAAAGGAATTAAATAATTAAACCTATATTTGCAGATGACATAATCATTATATTCATAAAATCCCAAGAAATTCGTTAACATCTTTTACAACCAGAAAACAAGTTCATCACTGTGGCAGGATACAAGATCTGTATGTAAAAATCAATTGTATTTCTATTTACTTGCAAAACAGAAATAAAGAAAATAATTCCATAAATAAACCTTTACATGGTCAAATGATTTTCAACAAGGGTGCCAAGATAATTCAGTGGGGAAGGAATCGTGTTTTTAACAAATGGTGTTGGAACAACTGGATATACACATGCAAAAGAATGAATTTGGAACTCCATATGTCATCATACTTAAAAATTAACTCAAGTTGCATCCTAGACTCAAATGTAAGGGTTAAACCATAAAACTTGTAGAAAACAGAAAATCTTTGTGGCTGTAGGTATTGAGTAAAGTGTTTTTGGATAAGACACCAAAAGCACAGTCCATAAGTGGAAAAAATTGATAATTGGAATTCATTAAAATTAAAAACATCTGTACTTCAGCAAACACCTAAAAAAAAAAGAAAAGAAAAGAAAAGACAATGCACAGGATGGGAAAAAAATACTTGCAAATAATATATCTGACAATGGACTAGTATCCAGAATATAGAAAGATGTTTTACAACTCAATAATAAAAAGACAAAAGATCTCATTTAAAAATGGGCAAAAAATCTGAATAGATGTTTCTCCAAAGAAGATATAAAAATGGCCCATAACCACATGAAAAGGTGTTTAGCATCATTAATTAGGAAAATGCAAATCAAAAGCAATGAACTATGACTTCACACCCACTTTGATGTCTTTAATTATAAAGACAGACAATAACAAGTGTTGATAAAAATGTCCAGAAGTGGAACACTCCTACATTGCCGCTGGGAAAGTAAAATGTGACAGCATTATATAGCATTGAAAACGAATGAACTACAGTCACATGCTGCTACATGGAAATATCTCTTTTTTTAAATATATTTTATTGATTTCTTAGAGGAAGGGAGAGGGATAGAGAGCTAGAAACATCGATGAGAGGGAAACATCGATCAGCTGCCTCCTGCACACTCCCCACTGGGTATGTGCCTGCAACCAAGGTACATGCCCTTGACCGGAATCGAACCTGGGACCCTTGAGTCCGCAGGCTGATGCTCTATCCACTGAGCTAAACCGGCTAGGGCAGAAATATCTTTTAAAAATGTCAATTAAGCAAGGCATAGAAGCATTTATATATACTATCCTATATAATAAAAGGCTAATATGCAAATTGACTGAACGGAGGAACAACCGGTCGCTATGACATGCACTGACCACCAGGGGGCAGATGCTTAACGCAGGAGCTGCTCCCTGGTGATCAGTTGCACTCTCATAGGGGGAGTGCCGCTCAGCCAGAAGCCGGGCTCACGGCTGGCGAGCACAGTGGTGGTGGCGGGAGCCTCTCCCGCTTCCACAGCAGCGCTAAGGATGTCCAACTGCTGGCTTAGGCCCACTCCCCATGGGCTTTCAGACATCCCCCGAGGGCTCCCGGACTGCAAGAGAGCACAGGCTGGGCTGAGGGACCCCCCCCCCCCCTCCAGTGCACAAATTTCGTGCACCAGACCTCTAGTCTGATATAATTTACAAAGATAAGAAAGGGAAGAACTCATCTAAATTGTTAAAAGATACATATACACACATGGTATAAATATAAAGAAAGGCAAGAAAAACGGTATTACAACAGTCAAAATAATGATTTCCTTTAATGGGAGGGAGGGCAATTTAGGAAGGGTTTCTGGTCTAGAGCCATGTTTTATGTCTTAGTTTGAATGATAAGCATTCCTGTTGAAACTTTTCTGTGTGCACATTATGTTTCATAATATATGTGTGTGTGTGTGTGTGTGTGTGTGTGTGTGTGTTTTTTTTGTTTTTTTATTTTTTTCGGTAAAAATCATTTATTATAAAACCATTGAAACTTCCCATAAAAGATCGAGTTTGCAATAATGTGAACGGCACAGAATTAAGAACCATTGCCCCACACCCTTCCTCAACCCCATTTTCATGGCACAAACAAAACTAGATGGAGCCCTTAGCCACCTGACCTCCAGGCCAGCATTCCTTCCAAAAGCAATGCCATCCTCTCCCGAGGTCAGCCACAAGCAGGCCAGGCTTAAACAGAACGCCCCAAGGCCCGCGCAGAACTTTGCAGCCTCGAGTCCGAAGCTGGACAGCCATGCTCATAATCAGGGACGTCACAGCGCACCGGCGCAAGGGCTGTCCGATAACGAAGAGCAGGACTCTGCATAATATATGAAACATAATGTGCACACAGTTTAAAATAAAAATGGATCTATATTGTGGGAAATCTTTCTTAAGGGTTGCTAGGTTTTTCTCTACCATTTTTTCCTCTCCTTGAAGCTTTTCTATATCAAATTTCTACCCTAAGGTTATTTATCCTTTAGTCTTCTCAGCCTATTTTTCTGGATTTTTTAACATTTGCTGGTAAAATTAGAGAAAAGAATGCTGAAAATTTGAGCTTTTTTATCCAGTTAGTAACTAACCATTATGACTTTGACAAGCAAGGCCCTTTCCCTCTCTAGTCTTTAGTTTCTTCTTCTGAAACATTACACTGTTTGACCAGAATATTTATAAAACCCCATTCAGCCCATATAAGATTTATAGGAGCCTCTCAATAAATTAATCTAATAGAACAGCAGTGACAGCCCTTTTTAGAGTGTTTCCTCACAGTGTTAACTGCTAACTAAATTAAGTTCCTTAGGGAAACTTTTTTTTTTTGGTAGTATTTTTTCTTCACATATAAAATGAAAATGCTACTTAACTCACATTGTTACTGTGAAGATTGAATAAAATACCATCGTATCAGTCAAGGTTTTCTAGAGAAACAGAACTATTAGGATGTGTGTGTGTGTGTGTGTGTGTGTACATACATAACATATATGTGCATGTATGCATGTATATAGAGAGGAAGGGGGTGCACAAAGGATTTATTTTAAGGCATTGTTTTGTGAGATTGTGAGGGCTATAAGGTCTGAAATTTTTAGTACAGGCTGCTAGCATGGAAATTCTAGCAGCGTCCAAAGGCAGTCTGACCCTAGCCAGTTTGGCTCAGTAGATAGAGCATCAGCCTATGGACCAAAGAGTCCCGGGTTCAATTCCGGTCAAGGGCATGTACCTCAGTTGCAGGTTCCTCCAGGGCCCGGGCTCTGGTGGGGGTGTGTGCAAGAGGCAACCAATTGATGTGTTTCTCTCTGTCTTTCCCTCTCTCTTCCACTCTCTAAAAAAAAATCAATGGAAAAATATCCTTGAGTGAAGATTAAAAACAACAACAACAAAAAACAAAGGTACTCTGGAGGCAAATTCCTACCTTTTGGGAAGACCTCAGCCTTTTCTCTTAAGGCCTTTAACTAATTGAATGAGGCCAACTCACATTATGAAGGATAATCTGCTCTACCCAGACCACTAATATAAATATTTACCACATGTGAAAAATACCTTCACAGCAACATCTAGACTGCTTTTTGACCAAAACAGCTGGGCACCATAGCTTAGCTAAGTTGGCACATAAAATTAACCATCTCACACAGTCTCTTAAGTGTTCACCTCTGTGCCTAAAAATATAGGTCCTTAATAACTGTTATTTGCTTTCCTCTCTGATTCATACTTTACTTGGATCTTTATTTCCAAATAAAATTTTAATTCTGCCTTCTCTCCAGATATACCCATACAGCCTTAGTTCAAAGCACTCAGCAAATTTCTGAAGCACTGTTTTTCCCTTAGCACAAAGCACTTGTTCCTACTCTCCACTAAACCCTAGGTTTGTTGAATTACAGAGATGGTATCTTTTTCTCCATTGTGAAACCCAGCACATTTCCCAGCATGTAGGCTCTCAAGTATTTGTTGAATAAATAAATAAGCTGGACAAATTTGCATATTTTAAGAGGTATGCTGTTGTGTTAACATATAATTTTTATTTTATGCTCAACTTGCTTAATGCTATTAAGAAATTGGATTTTTGAATAAAAATGAATTTTATTGTACTGGAAAATATTCAATAAAGTTTGGTAAAAATACTCTGCTCATGTAGATAATCAAGCTGGCAGGGACACAAAATGTAAAAGGTAAAGAATTAGGAAAATTTGTGCCACACAGCATGTACATGTTAGTTCTACTCTTAGTATTCACCTGTAATGTGCTATCCTGCCACGGGGTGTTTATTCCCAGTCACTAATGATGACCAATATGGTCTATTTTCTGCTTAAATTTCTAGAATGTCTTGAAGATAGAGCTCCATCTACAAGTCTATTTTATCATTTAATTGTAAATACTTTGCTTTATTTAAAGAAGGAAAATACTCTTTATAAGTACACAAACATAAACAATAAACACCATACACAAGCATGGTTATTTATCTATCTCTTTCCTCTCTTTTAACTTTCCAAGGTGTTTTACCCAGCCTGAGTCCTGTGAATTCTCCTGGCCATGGACCACCAGTGTCTCCTGGCTCTCTAACTAGTCGATCGCCTATAGAATTTCCTGATACTGCTGATTTTCTTACTAAGCCAAGTGTTATTTTACACAGATCTCTGGGCAATGTACCCACTTTACCAGATTTTTATCAACAACTTAGAAATTCTGATAGCAGTGTATGTAACAGGTAAGTTTCCCAAACGTTTGTTTTACAATATATGTTAAAGTATTATTAATATTCTAGTTCTATATAATAACTAGATGATAAATTAAGACTATATTCTCTTCCTTATTTACCTAGTAGAATTTTTTCTAAATAAAACTCATCTCAGTGCTATCATTGATTTTCCAATGAAATGATCTCCATCTGAAGTGAAATATAGTTGTATTCTATTCATTATATCAGTAAATGTAAAAAAAATTATTTCGTATGCACTATTTTAGTGCCTGTTTATAATACCCAGTTCATATGGTGTTCATTCTCATTTCGGCTTAGATACTGTTTACTTCAGACATCAATGTTGACTTTCAAAATATGTTATTTTCTTCAGGTTACACAGATACCTTCTAGATAAATCCTTTTAAATTTATAGAGATTGTATTATTAGAGTGTGTTGCATTTGGGACCTTGGTTAAAAATTGAGCAGATTTTTATAATTGTACTTAGATTTTAAAATTTTCTCTCATATATTATATATACATGTTTATATATGCATATATATTTCTATTTTATTTTATAAGCTGTGGACATCAAATACTGAAATATGTTTCAACATCTGAATCAGAGTCGAGTACAGACTACTGCAATGGGAAATTAGGTGAGTGTTTAACTTTATGAGCAATTTTTTATATTACTTTTTAGGATGAATAAATGAGTTTAACTTCATTTTATCCACCTTTAAAATGAACATTATGGTGTTTTTTATCTACTTCAGAGAGGAGTTACTAAGAGAAAAGTATAAATAATAGATGGTGAAAGTATTTTGAAGAGTAAAAATGGCTGTACAAATGAATATTGTCTTAGATGATGGGTTTGGCTCATAAATAGCAAAATAAAGTATAATAATGTTGAAATTTATACTGCACAATCTAATGCCAAAAGGTTTGCATAATTTTTTATGGCACAGAAAGGACTTATTTTAAAATTTAATCATATCATTCTGAAATATTTTTTATGCTCAAACAAAGAAATATCGATGGTGATAAAATTATAGTAGTTTTATAACATTAAACAATTGATTATCAGTCTTCCAGTAATAGTTAACTTGCACCAACATTCCCCCGAAGGTAGGTATAAAAGCTGTACAAATTATTAACCAAAAAATCTGCTTAAAGCTCCTCAGAATACCACTAGATCTGGAGGAGGATAGAAGTCCAAAAGAGTGAGTCTGGAGTTTGAGGCTACCAAAGGGTGTTTGCCAGAGGGCCAGGGACTGGTAAAATGAGCAGTCCTTTTGGTAGCGTCACCCTAGGAATATAAAAGTACAGAAGTAGGTAGGTCCTTTCAGGGATTGTAGGCTCCTAGGAATCTCTTTACATGGTTATTCATTTTAAAGTGTGCAATTCAATAGCTTTGGCTCTTACACTTTAAAGTGCTGTTAAAAAAACAACAAAGACCAATTCTTTTAAAAAAAACAAACACCTCTTCCAAAAAATAGAAGAGCAAACTTCCCACTCATTCTGTAAGACCAGTATTACCCTGATACCATAACCAAAGGCATCACAAGAAAACTACAGACCAGTATGTCTTATATGTATAGACACAAAAATCCTTAACGTAATACTAGCAAACTGAGTCCAACAATATATAAAACAGTCACATCATGACGAAGATATGTTTATCCCAGAAATGCAAGGGCAGTTTAATATTTGAAATCAATCAGTATAATATACCACATTTTAAAAAAAGAGAGAGAAAACACATGATAATCTTAATAGATGCATAAAAAGCATGACAAAAATCAAACAACACTACTTCATGATAAAAACACTTAAAATAGTAATAACAGCGATTGGTTTCCTCCCACATGTACCCCACCCGGGGCAGGGGATCAAACCTGCAACCCAGATACCTTGACCAGGAATTGAACCCGAGACTTTTCAGGGCATAGGCCAACACTCTGCCATTGAGCAACACCTGCCAGGGCTCAACATTATATTTTTACGAATCATACATATTGTTACATGTGATTGTAGTTCTTTCTCTTTGCTCTGTAATGTTCAATTGTCTGAGTACACTAGTTTATGTATTCTACTGTTGATGAGTTTTGGAAAAGTCTTTTGTTCAGGATATTACAAATAGAAGAAATAGGAATACTTTTATACATGTGGATGAATACTATTTAGCTAACAGTGCTGCTTCTCTTTTCCATGTGATTTGAAAAAAGGATATTTTTAATCACATTGGTAGAGAAATAATTCACACTTACGATACTATGTTTTAATTTTTTTATCTAGATGTTATGTTCTTTTATAACTTGCTTCAATGGCATATTTTCTTTCCTTTTCTCTTAATTTTAATTACAGTTTACATTTAATATGTGCTTTGATTTTTAGATGTGCTTTAATCTTATTTTTAGGTTCAAAATACAAACCATTTCAGATGTTAGAAATTGTTTACATCAAATTTGTAAAAAATGATTTGGGGACTTCTTTTTGTTCTCACTTTTATAAAGAATATCCACTCGTCCCTTTCATCCATGAGTAGATATATCAGGTGAAGTGATTGTATTGCCCGAGCACAAGATGCGTGGGCCAAATAGTCCAGCAAGATAGGATTAATGGCAATTAATGTTTTAATGTCATTTATTTAGATTTAACGCCATAATGGTTCACTTTATCTGAATATTTTTTCAAATAATTTTCTTACGAAACTATCCATGTAGGGGAAGTTTTATTTTTACATATGACTTTTTTTGAAAGGTGATGAAGACAACACCAATTTCTCAAAAGAATCACTCAACCTTACAGAAGCTCAACAAGAAGTGGAAACAGAGGACAGAGACTGCAGAAAATTAATTTTGGAAGGTGATAATCACCTAACAGAAGAGGCACAGAATGAACAGCAACCAAATGTAAAACTTATAATATAATTATGTTAAGGTGAAATATTAGTGCATAGTTTAGTTTTGTTATTTTTGCTCAGAACAATGTTTTTAATATTATGATACTTTGAAATTTTTTACTGAAAGTCACTCTATCACATTAAAGAAAATCTTGGGTAAAAAAATAACTACTTCTAAACTCATTATCCGAGAACAACAAAGTGCATTCATTTTACAATGAACTCATTTTATTTAGTTTTATAGTAGGTATATAATGAAAAAATATCCACATGGAAAGTAATATATGTTAAGATCTGAGAAATGTGTATAGTCATTAAAAACAATGAAATAATCTACTTATTTAAAATAACACTTTTTTTTCTCAAAGTTCATAATTTAAGCTTTTTAGGTAAAAACTCATCCATTTTTCTTGGGAAGTTAATAAATGCCACTATAAGGATACAAGTTTCTATTATTCTTGATACACCTCTAAATTCTAAAATGAAAATGGAATTGAGATTTGTATAGTGTTTCAGAAATATTTTTATTTATTTATAAAAGTAAAGAGTAAAAAATTTTCTGATATATAAAGGACACATTTATATTTATGTGAAAATAGCATTGTACAGAGAGAGGAAGTAGGAAGTACAGATTGTATTTGAAAGAAACGGTTGTAGAAAACAGAACTGACCACTTTTTAATGCTCAATTTTAAGTGTTCGCATTTAGATATGGATTTAACAATATTTATAAAAGATATATTGGTTTGGATCTCTCCCTGCCCCCCGTATGTACAGACTGAACAGGAAGCATCGCTGGACCCAATTTTAATAGAAGATTATGATTCATTAATAGAAAAGATGAACAACTGGAATTTTCAAATTTTCGAACTTGTAGAAAAAATGGGAGAGAATTCAGGAAGAATCCTCAGTCAGGTTTGTTTCAAATCCCCACTACTTTTTTATTATAAATTAATTTTTTGAATCTTTATAAAAAGCAGAATCTAAAAATGTATAATATTGGTTTATGCAGAAATTCAACATTTTTTATTGAATTATTATTTTCACAAATGAAGTTTTCAGTAGAAAATTTGAAAACATTTAAATGAAAATTAATTTACTTATAATGGGATTTAATTTTAACTAAAGTAATAAAGTTTTACTTTATATTGAATCTGGAGGTTGAAAAAGGAAAAAGATGATCAAGTGCTAACCAATGAAACTAGCTTTGTTTTTTTCACCTGCCCTCCCTTATCTTTTACTCAAGACCAAATAGTTCATTTCTTGCTACAACCATGGAAAAATATGTCCATTTTACTACCCAGACTAGAGGTTGTCCCTGATGGGTTCACACAATAGTATCAGATTAACCTTCTCAAAATATCACTTTCATTAACTAAGACATATAATCTATGTCTTATTTATGAGACATAAGAACAGAATAAATTATGTGGAAGGTATATAAGTTCATCTCATTGAAGTCTTTAGAGACAAAAACATTACTTCTTTTAACACCTAGGACTAGAATAGAATTCATATGCCCTTTAATAAATTATAAATAATGGGAAATTTTTTAAACTAGAACATGACATGGTAATCTTTCTTTGGTTTTCATGGGCTTTCGGGTAATGTCTTCCTTTTTCATGTTTTCAAAAGATCTCATTGTAGGGGAGTTTTTAAAAAATTAATAACTTAAAGATATATACATGGTTAATATTCCTAAATGCAGATCACAAAAACATATACTCAACTACAAAGAGAAATTCTGACTTTAAAGTGAACTTTATTTTAATTGACATTTAGGTTATGTATACCTTATTTCAAGACACTGGTTTATTGGAAATATTTAACATTCCCACTCTACAATTCATGAACTATTTTCGTGCATTAGAAAATGGCTATCGAGACATTCCTTGTAAGTATTAACATGTCTTATTATTTAAGTTCAAATAATAGTAGTTTTTAAACCCTTTATTATTTTTCCCTTCAGATAGTCACTAAACACTTTTAAATTACATGTTTGGGAAAGTTTTAAATAGAAATTTAAAAAGAAAATCTGTATCCTACTATTTAAAGTTAACTGACTACTGTTAACATTTTGATGTATATTCTTTAAGACTTTTTTCTTGTATGTTTATTTTTATAAAGTAAATCATAATATCAATACCTATTTATAAACTGCTTTTACTTATTACATGATATACATCTTTGTTAATATTTGAGTGCCTAATATGGACACAGGCAATAGGGTAGGTGAAGACCTGAAGGGTATGGCCTGGGAGAAGGGGGTGAAAGGGAAGGGAAATGGGAGACCTCTGTGATATCAACAATAAAAAATATATTTTTGAAAAAGAAACAAATCTATTACGTATTACTAAAAAAAAAAAAAAAAAAAAAGCTACGTTTCTGGATCTAACTTTTCTAAACTTGTTTCCAAGTTTGTAAATGGGAATAACAGTACTTACTCCATAGGTAGTGAAGATAATCTATGTAAATAAAGCACACATCAGAATTCATGGAACATAGTAAATGGTCAATAACAAATGATTATATTTATGATAAGCTCCTAGTGTATTGAATCATGCTCTGAAGCCTTGACAGTTAGTATTGTATCAGCTGCCAATTCTACATAAGTATGCATTAAATATTGGTTGAAGTGTTGATTTTTTATTGAATGTCAGCTATGACTATAATCATTAGATTAACAAAGGTTATCTTATTTAATCTTCCTGGGAAAGATTGTATTATCTGCTTTTCACAGGTGAGAAGTTAAAAACTCAGAAGGATCTTTCCCAAGATTATAAAATTATAAATAGCAAAGCTGGGTTTTAACCTGTGGACCTCACACAGTGGTATTTCAGTAAACAAATATTTTCTTGACCATGTGCTATGTGTCAGACACTGTTTTGAATGTGTTCATATACCATTTAACATTTAATCCTTATAGAAGAGCTGATAAATAAGTATCATTCTTTTTTATGGGTGGATCAAGGGATGTTCAGATATCCAGAATTTTAACTGTTCTATGCACCCCTGTGCAAAAATAGGTCTCCATAATCCAAACACTGTTTACAAAATCTTTTTAAAAGCTACAACCTTAAATATATTTTTCTATGCCTTTAAATTAGCCCTGGTTACCCTTCCTTTTCTATGACCCCTTAATTATGTTTTCATAATGTGAGTTTTTAAAATAACTTTTTAACACATCAAGAGGTTTTAAAAAATAAGATGAAACAGAAATATAATTGTGGGAAATCATTTTAAGCCATATATTTTATATATGGGAATAAAAAGTATTACACTTTTTAAAATGTCTTATGGTAAATGTAACAGAATAATCATTTTAAAAATCATTTTGGTGACTTTAGATCACAATCGTATACACGCCACAGATGTCCTACATGCAGTTTGGTATCTGACAACAAGGCCAGTTCCTGGCTTACAGCAGATCCACAGTGATCATGGAACAGGAAATGCAACAGGTACTTCCTTCTACAGATCTTCCTTTTAATTAATAAAATTAATTAATTAAGCTACCTCATTTCATTACCTTTCAAAATTTTCATTAAGTAACCTTTGATACAAAGGGCCATATCAATTTTTATGTATAATAATGACATGCAAATTAGGAAACCTACCACCCATCTTAAGGGCTAGGTTAAGATCCAGTACTGCTGGGTCTATCAGGTCTCTTCTACGTCCCATTCTGCTGATACGCCATTGAGGTAACCACTATCCTGAATATTATATTACTAGAGGCCCTGTTAACGGATTCGTGCACCAGTGAGGTCCCTCGACCTGGCTGGCAGGGATCAGGCCAAAACCAGCTCTCCAACATCCCCTGAAGGATCCCGGATTGCGAGAGGGCACAGGCCAGGCTGAGGGACCCCCCCAGGTGCACGATCAGACTGCAGGAGGGCTCCAGGGCGTGTCTGGCCCGTCTTGCCCAATCGCAATCGGCCAACCCCGGCAGCAAGCTAACATACTGGTCAGAGTGTCTGCCTCCTGGTGGTCAGTGTACGTCATAGTGACTGGTCAAATGAACAGTAGAACACTTAGCATATTAGGCTTATATAGGATGATAATTTCTTTGCTTTCTTTTAATTCTTGGTTTTTGTTTTAGATGTATCATGTAAATAAAAATTTATAATATTCCCATTATTTGAAAGCCTCACATATGTATTTAAATGATGAATTATAAAACTTTTTCAAATTTTGCTCCCAAAGAAGTTAGTTCTGTTCCCCATCATAGTATAATTATTTATGCAAATATAATGAATCATAACATTCATGGTTCTCTTATTCTAGCTTATAAAAGAGTGGAGATATGTTTTGGATCTCTAAAAAAAAAAGAAAGAAAGAAAAGAAAAAGAGTAGAGAGCCGGGCCCTTGTGACCTAGTGGTTGAGTATTGACCCATGAACCAAGAGTTCAATTCACAGGTTCAATTCCTAGTCAGGGCACATGCTGGGTTTTTATCTTGACTCTCAGTAGGGGGCATGCAGGACGTAACCAATCCATGTTTCTCAGTGATATTTCTCTCTCTCTCCCTTTCCCTCTAAAATCAATTAAAAAAAAACATTAAATAAAATAAGAGGGGAGGAAAAGGGGAGAAATACTTCAATAATATAGAGACAGACACATGCACACACAGACATAATTTGCTCAGTAACGAATGCCTGAGAAATATTACCAGACTAATCAGTGTAAATGTGATAGACAGCCACTGCTTTACGTTCTTTGGTACTTGAGTCTAAAGTACCACCATTACTTGTTCGATGGAATTGCCTATGTTCATATTTGTCTGCCATTTATATTTAACTCTTTTTCTAGTGCTCTTTGTTCCTTCCAGTGGTTCTGTGCTTCCATAAGAGATCACTTTCTTTAGCTTTTTTTGTAGATGTATTTATTTTGTCTTAGAAGAATTTGAAGACTCCATCTTCTGACTTCAGTAGTTTCTGTTGACAAATTGGCCTAAAGTCTTATTTCTCCTTAAAACTAATATGTTCCTTTTCACTTTGACTATGATGTACTCAGGTGATTTTCTTTGCATTCATCCTGCTTGGTGTTCTGTTAACTTATTGAATATGTTAATATTTCTTATTGATGTCTATCATGTTCTTTAAAATTCCAGTCTTTGCCCATTGCTCAATTCCAATTCTTAGGGAATTGCTACAGCAGTACTTCATTTCCAGTACCAAAATCTGTGTTAAGTTTCCCATTCTGCTGTAACAAATTACTACAGACTTACTTAGTGGCTGAAAACAATACAAATTTATTATCTTACAGTTCTGAAAGTCAGAAGTCCAAAGTAAGTCCAAATGGGCTAAAATCAAGGTGTCAGCGTGATTATTGTCTTCTAGAGTCTCTAATGGAGAATTCCTTTCCTTGCCTCCTCCATCTTCTAGAAGTCGCCTGCATCCCATGGTCATGGCCCCCTTCTTCAAAGACAGCAGCTTAGCATATACTCAAGACCCTCAGACCCTACCGTTTCCTCCTTCCAAGGGATTAGCAAAAAGTGGGCCAGCTACAACCTTGGCTTTCTGTTTAGAGTACACTACCTTGATAGTTAATCTACTGTTAGTCTCTTTTACAATCTGGACAGGTTGAGAATTTCCCAAATTATCAAGTCCTGATTCTTTTTGGTTAAACAGTTCTCTCTTTCCTCTCACATTTTACTATAAAGAGTAAGAAACTAGGCTATATTTCCAACACTCTGCTTGGAAATCTCCGTGGCTAACTATCTAAGTTCATCTTTACAAGTTTTGTGTTCTCTATTAACTGCAGCACATTATTCGGACGAGCTTTCTGCTATAACAATATAGCAATAGCAATGATCTCCTAATTTCCAATATGTTGCTCAGTTTTTCTGAGTCCTCATGGCAGTGTACCTAACAGCATTTTTCTACCACTAGCCTGTTAATGGTGATTTAAGTATTTATTGCATGAACCTCACTTCAGAGTTCTTACTGGCAGTGTTATAAGTCCTTATACACAGTGTTATGGAATCAAGTATCTGTAGAAGACAAGTCATTGGGAGAAAAAGGGGACAGGAGCCGGGATGGGGGGGGGGGGTTTGCGCCCCCCCCCACTCCCGATGTCCACCCACCCACGCACACTCCGCCAAGATAAGTAGGAGGGCCGCTTCGGCGAGCCTTGCGCAGCCGGGTGGAGCTGCCGCAGGTGGAGATCTTGGTGGTGGTAGCAAATATTCAAACGAGAACTTTGAAGGCCGAAGTGGAGAAGGGTTCCATGTGAACAGTCGAATATGGGTCAGTCGGTCCTGAGAGATGGGCGAGCACCGTTTGGAAGGGACCGGCGAGGGCCTCCGTTGCCCTCAGCAGATCAAAAGGGAGTTGGGTTCAGAATCCCCAATCTGGAGTGGCAGAGACGGGCGCCGCAAGGCGTCCAGTGCAGTAACGCAACCCATCCCCCGGAGCAGCCCCGGGAAGAATTCTCTTCTCTTTGTGAAGGGCAGGGTGCCCTGGAATGGGTTCGCCCCAAGAGAGGGGCCGTGCCTTGGAAAGCTTCGAGGTTCCATGGAGCCTGGTGAGCTCTTGCTGGCCCTTGAAAATCCGGGGAGAGGGTGTAAATGGGGGTGGGGGGGCGTGCCCATATTGGCAGCAGGTCTCCAGGTGAACAGCCTCTGGCATGTTGGAACAAATGTAGGTAAGGGAAGTTGGCCAACCGGATCCATAACTTTGGGATAAGGATTGGCTCTTAAGAGTTGGGTGGGTTGGGCTGGGGCACGAAGTGGGGCTGGGTGCCAGACCCGTCCCCACGGCCCTACGCCTCCACCGCCCTGACCCCGCCTGCGCAGCTCAGTGGT
>NW_005371854.1:135840-136915 GCF_000412655.1 Myotis brandtii | reverse complement strand
CTGCGCAGCGCCTAGCAGCCGACTTAGAACTGGTGCGGGCCAGGGGAATCCCACTGTTTAATTAAAACAGAGCATCGCAAAGGCCCACGGCGCTGCCCAGTGCCCTGAATGTTAAACAATCTGATTAAAAAATGGACATTCTTCTAAAGACATCTACATGGCATCAGGTACACAAAAAGATACTTGACATCATTAATTATTAGGGAAATAAAAATCAAAACCACAGTGAGATCCCCTAACACTTGTTAGGATGGCTTGTTATTGTTTTAAGTCCTTGTTTATAAATAGAAACTAATTCATAGTAAGTAAACATAAGATAATCATATTGCCTATGGGGATTCCCCTCCTTAGCCTCATTGTGAGGAGGTTATATGTCTAATGCTGCTTCTGCTTGTTCCTCAGAGTCTGATGATAGAATTAACCCTGGGCGGATTGCTTACATTTCTTCGAGGAGCTGCTCAATCCCAGATGAGAGCTATGGCTGCCTGTCTTCAAACATTCCTGCCTTGGAATTGATGGCTTTGTATGTGGCAGCTGCCATGCATGATTACGACCACCCAGGGCGGACAAATGCATTTCTAGTGGCTACAAATGCCCCTCAGGTAGGAAATACTTTTTCGGAAAGTTTAAAGAGTGATTCTGGAATTTTACAATCATTTTGTGCATTCTTTTGTATATCATTCTCCAGTTTAATCGTATGGCCATTACCTCGACATGGAATTGGATGTTAACACATGACATTGACATGACGTGTACTAAAGAATTAGGGGGGGAAGTCTCCTTCAATTAGAAAAGAAAATGTTTATGAAAGAGTGACTCATTGTTTTATGAAATTCTGCAGTTCTTGTTTTAAATATTTTTGCCTTTGATCAAAATGTAAGACTCACTCTTCCTTCTGGCAAGGTCCTTTGTATGGCTAGAAGCTATAATGATGAGCAACTGTTATTTTTGTTGTTGTCTTCTTTTCCTCTAAAACAGTGGTTCTCAACCTTGGCTGCACATTAGAATCACCTGGGAATCTTTTTAAAATTCTGATTTCTGGGCCTCATCCTCCAGAAATTCTGTTTCTTTGTTA
>NW_005371854.1:132650-134030 GCF_000412655.1 Myotis brandtii | reverse complement strand
AATTTCCGGAGGATGAGGCCCAGAAATCAGGATTTTAAAAAGATTCCCAGGTGATTCTAATGTGCAGCCAAGGTTGAGAACCACTGCTCTAAAACATGCCTTAATACTCAGACTCTAAATCTCTTAACTGTGAATATATTAATATGTGTAAAAATTCTGGTACCACCTCATTTTTGTATCCAGTACAGCTGAGAAGGTGCATGATTCCTGTACAGTCAAAATTTGCATAGGAGATAGGAATTCCCAACAAATGGATACTCTAATTGTAATAGTTTTAAGCATTAGAACTTGGAACCAAGTACTTGGTTTTAAGTAGAATTTAGTTTGCATGTTTGTTTGGGCAGCTGATTCCTTTATATTCTTTGTCTAAGTGCGAGCCTTACAGAGAGTGAATTCATCTTTTATACTTTGTCATTCTGTATTTAAACCTCAGTTCTGATTCTTTCATCTTCTCTAGCCATTCTCTGTGTTCCTTTTCTCACTTTTATCCCTTTCACACATTCTCACTGTAAAATAGAGGGGATAGATTCTTTAGCCACAATGAGAGTAGGATTTGGAGATGAGTTGGGGGAGAATGTTAAAAGTGATGTGTGATTCATTTTCCCCATTGAGACTTTATCTATTAAAAGCTCATGATTTCCATAGGTAACTAATTAAAAAATAAATTTCAACCTAATATTTGTTCTCTTTCAAAGAAATTGCCCACTAAGGAGCACATATTTCCTCATTTGCAGTACCATTCCGCAAAAATCAATGCCCATTCTCTCTAGCCCAATACTTCATAATTTTTGCAAATCTTCTGGTGAGTCAAACTTGGGCAATAGTGGCACAATGGGAAAAAGTGCTGGTCTTGGGATCTACTGGCATGTGTTTGATTTCTGGTTATTATTTATTAGCTCTGTGACCTTAGGCAAATCAGCCTTATCTTTCTGACCCTCAAAATATGTACCTGATATGGTTAAGAGTAAAAGGAGATAACATATGGAAAGTTTTCTTGCATTTTATGTATTTGAGAGCCTCCTGAACTACATAATCACGTAGAAAGAAATGACTCACTGTTCTTTTCCACTCTCTGCTTTTATTAGCTTTGAGTGTAGGTGAGTCAGAGTTGTTTATTACTTTTCCTTCAGGATATTAAAAATGAATGAATTCTAGAGTTACCTCTCTCACTTGCGGAGAATTTTTTTTAAAAAACTGTTATAATTTATAAAGTTTATACTCAAAACTTGTTCTAGTTCCTAACTTGTCATTGTTAAGAATTGTCAATAGCCCTGACCAGTTTGGCTCAGTGGCTAGAGTGTCGGCCTGTGGACTGAAGAGTCCCAGGTTCGATTCCGGTCAAGGGCATGTACCTTGGTTGCGGGCACATCCCCAGTCGGG
>NW_005371854.1:125214-132620 GCF_000412655.1 Myotis brandtii | reverse complement strand
TGTTTCTAACTCTCTATCCCTCTCCCTTCCTCTCTGTAAAAAATCAATAAAATATATTTTTTAAAAAAAAGAATTGCCAATAGATGAAGCAGTGGGAAGCTCTGGAATGCAACGGAAATAGATTAGAGAGTTCAGCTACCAAAAAGGTACAGCCTTGCTTACTTCCCGTTCCCCCTCAGTCTGTTCTCCACACACAGCAGCCAAAGTGATTGTTTATGTCGAGTTACATCACTTTCTGTTCCAAACCCTTCAATGACATTCACCACATTCCTAGTAAGTCACTAGGATAGCGCAGAAGGCACTACTTGATTTAAACCCCATGAAGTCTGCCTTTTTCGTACTCCCTCAGGGCTAGCCTCACTGGCCTCCTTGCTGTTTTCTCCTGTACCTAGGCACCCTCCCCGAGAGCCTATTCCTGTTCTGTCCTCCCTGCCCATCGTACTCTTTCCCCACATATCCATGGAGCTCATTTTGTCATGTCCTTCCATCTAAAATTTCAGAAACTCCTTCCTGGCACTCATTATTCTCCGTCCCTGCTTTATTTTTTCCATAGCAATGATCATTTAGATATTCTGTATTCTGCTCATTTATGATATGTGTTCCCTCAGTGGAATATAAGATTCCATAAGAGCAGGGATTTTTGTCTCTTTTATTCCCTAACTAGAGGCCCGGTGCACAAAATTCATGCACTGGAAGATGGGGGTATGGGGTGTCCCTCAGCTCAGCCAGCGCCCAGTCACACTCCGGGACCTCTCACTCCTTATCACCTGCCTATTCACTGCTCCTTAACGTTTGGCTCACTGCTCCTTAGTGCTACCGTGGAGGCGGAGAGGCTCCCGCCACGCCCCCCTGCACTTGCCAGCCGTGAGCCTAGCTTCTGGCGGAGCAGCGCTCCCCCTGTGGAAGCGCACTGACCCCTGGTGGCCAGTGTGCATCATAGCGGCCGGTTGTTCTGCCATAGAGGTCGCTTAGGCTTTTATTATATAGACTTCAGGGGTCCTCAAACTACGGCCCGCGGGCCACATGGGGCCCACCGAAAACATTTATCCGGCCTGCCGAGTGTTTTTGCCGCTGCTGCCTGTTGCTTAGCAGCCGACTAGTTTTTTTTTAAACTATAGTCCAGCCCTCCAACGGTCTGAGGGACAGTGAACTGGCCCCCTGTTTAAAATGTTTGAAGACCCCTGGACTAGAGGCCTGTTGCACGAAGAGATTTGTGCAATAGGCCTTCCTTTCCCCTGGCTGCTGGCACCGGTTTTCCTCCAGCACCCGGGACCCAGGCCTTCGCTCTGACCGGGCTCTGGCCGGAGCCTGTCCCAGGGCCGTGAGGCCTCGCTGCTCCACCACCCCGGGGCCGTCAGGCTTCGCTCCACTGCTTGGAGCCTACGTATGCAAATTAACCACCATCTTTGTTAGGTTAATTTGCATACTCTCCTGATTGGCTGGTTAGCATAGCGAAGGTACGGTCAATTAGCATCTTTGTCTATTATTAGGTAAGAAGATACCTAGACCAGTAGTACCTCACACACAAAAGACATTCAGTAAATATTTGTTGAATGTTGAAGGACGCCTGATTTCTTTGCTCTGCAGCACCACTAGCTTGTCTGAAATGTACTCAGTTCTTCCCAGAGTAATGAAATTCCTAACACCTGCCTCAGCTAGCGCCTATGAGATAAGGACTCTTTTGTGAAAGCCTGAGGCTTAGTGTGTTTATTAGGTAAATAAAATAGGTTCTCTCATCTTGGGAAGCTCAGTGGGTCTAATTAAGCCATAATTAGTAAAAGATATCATAGCTCCAGTGTATTATAAAAAGTGACAGCAGTATACAATACCACCATTAAGTATTCCTCTTTATTCTCATGGTAAAGAATGTATGCTGGGAAGACAGGAGGATTACTTTGAATCTTTTCCATGAAAGAGGTAAAATATTTAGTCAAGTTTAAACTGGAAGGATGTCAGTATTAAAATTCTGAGATTTCTCAGATATTTCCAAATGAAAAGTTGGCAAAAGAAGGAGATTAGTGCTTGAGGTATTAATATTTTGATGAGATTTAGGGTAAAAGGAAATAAAATTTCAAGTTGGGACCTGTAAACCTCATACAGTCAAAATACGGATCAAGCTGGTGACTAACCATATGCATTTGTCCCTTCCTCCTGATTAAAATGACAGTAAGGGGTGAAGCTCACTGTGGGAGGGTATTACCACCAGTAGATTAAAGAATTGTATACTATTTTTAGAAAATGAAAAACAGATGGCTCAATATTGAGACATAAAAGTATATTAGGTGGGGCTACAGACTAAGTAGAACTCTAGAGGAAGTCCAGATGCCTTTGTGCCTGCCCACGTGTGCGCACACACACAGGCTCGCTCGCACTTAAGTGTACATGCCTGTAAGCAAACCTGCTGCAGCCCTGCATTTACCTCCAGGCAGAAAAGTCAGCTCTTAGATACTAAAGGAAACTGCCAGGAGAGAAATACTAGTGTGGGTATCAGTATTCCAGAGTAAATCCTTCTCATTCTGGAAGCTGAACAGCTGACACCCAGTCTGGTAATTCTAAAGCAAAACCTGCTAGGTAGCAAGCCCCGAACACATTCACATCCTTCCCAACTAAAGAAGAGAGTCAGCAATAAAACACATAGTGCAGAAGAAAGTCACGCTTGCAATCTAGAATTCATTTTCTTATATCAACAGAAAACCAAGGATTTCCAGACATTAATTGGTAGCTAGGAAAAAAAAAGGCTAAAGTGAACAGAATTAAGTGAATACAGGATAATCTAGGGCAGTGGTTCTCAACCTTCTGGCCCTTTAAATACAGTTCCTCATGTTGTGACCCAACCATAAAATTATTTTCGTTGCTACTTCATAACTGTAATGTTGCTACTGTTATGAATCGTAATGTAAATATCTGATATGCAGGATGGTCTTAGGCGACCCCTGTGAAAGGGTCATTCGACCGCCAAAGGGGTTGCGACCCACAGGTTGAGAACCGCTGATCTAGGGAATAGAAAAGCACTGAATGTTTTTTTAAAGTTCTCAGAGAATTTGAAAAAGACTGCATCCACAATAAGAAACTATGGAAAAAAAACAAAACAAAACAGTGCTCTTAGAAGCTAAAAATACTGCAAAAATTTTTTTAAAAAAAATCAATATAGCCTGACCGGTTTGGCTCAGTGGATAGAGCGTCGGCCTGCGGACTGAAGGGTCCCGGGTTCGATTCCGGTCAAGGGCATGTACCTTGGTTGCGGGCACATCCCCAGTGGGGAGTGTGCAGGAGGCAGCTGATCGATGTTTCTCTCTCATCGATGCTTCTAACTCTCTGTCCCTCTCCCTTCCTCTCTGTAAAAAATCAATAAAATATATTAAAAAAAATCAATATAAGCATTTGAAGTAAAGTCAGACCATCTCTCCTAGAATACAGACTAAAATGATAAAGACATGGAAAGTATACAGAAGGAAAAAAGAAGGCATAGGGGACTAGGTCAAGATCTGACTATTGGAAGTTTCTGAAAGAATTGAGTCTTTGGGTTGAGGTGTTCATCAGATGCCAGAGGTGTTCATCAGTTGGGGGTGGGGGAAGAAAATCCCCCAAACCTACCTGTGGTATGTCATGGTAAAATTTCAGAACAACCGAGACTTTTTATTATTATTTCTGAGTGGATGAAAACAACACACTTGTAAAAGAACAAAAAATCCAACTGGCATTATATTTTAGCAACAATGGATGCCAGATGGTTCTGGAATAAAGTCTTTAAAATTCCAAGGGAATTCATTTCCTCATTGATTCGGAGGAATATTGGGTGTATACTGTGGGCGAGGCACTATTCTAGGCATTATTATTGAACAAAATAGAACCAAAAAATTCTGCCCCCATGGAACTTATGTTCTACTAAAGCAAGAAAAACAATAAATTGTGTGTGAGAGAGAGACAAAGAGGAGATGATTATGTTGTAAGTGCAAGGAAATGTAAAACTTGGAAGAGCTAGGGAGTGCTGGCATAGAGGGATTATTTTTAAGTTAGATTTCTAATTCCAGCTAAGCTACAGCAGAGCTTTAAGTGCAAAACAGAGAATCTCAGATATGCAAAAAATTTAAAAACCATGTCCCATCCATCCTCAGAAAGTTACCTAAAAATTTGTTTTAGCAAAACAAAGGTGATAACTGAGAAAAGGACCTTAGAAAATATAGGATTACTAGAAATTTTAGAACAAGCCCCAAACTTCAGGGTAGAGGAATCCCAAGTTGGCAGCTGTTCATCAAAACTGTTTGTTTTCTATAACACCTGACTTGTTTACTACCTCTTGGATTTTTTTAAAGACAGGAATATTATTTTTTTTATGAAACAATCTTTCTTAAACCAAGACTTTTCACTTTTCATAACTACCACCTCTTCAATCTTATGACTCTGACCTAAAGATTTTTAAATGTTTCCTTGTGTGTGTGTGTGTGTGTGTGTGTGTGTGTGTGTTTCAAAAGGGGACATAAGTTTAGGTTTCTCAGACTCTTTGTTTGTTTGGTCTTTCATATCAATGACTCTGAGCAAAACCAGAGTCATTGAAAAGTATATCCTTTAACCAACATCTCCCCAGTTTCCTCCCATCCTGTTCCTGGTAACCAACCCTTCTACTTTCCGTTTCTGTGAGTTCAGCTTATTTAGATTCCACATATAAGGGATATCATACACTATTTTTCTTTCTCTGACTTACCTCACTTGGCATTATGCTCTCAAGATCCATTCATGTAATTCAATGGCAGGATTTCTTTCTTACGACCAGATAATATTTTATTGTCTAACATATACACACATCTTTATCCCTTTGACTATTGATGAGCCTTTAGATTATTTTCAGCCTTTATATTACAAAGTTTAAATCATATCATTGCTTACATAAAATCAAACCGTGTAAAAAATAATCAAAAGCTGTTAAGTATTGATGCTTAAATATAGACTGTAGCTAATTTTCATAAATAATACATAAAACTAATTAAACTCTTAGAATATGTACTTTAACCAAGATTATATTCTATTTTCATCTGATTTTCTTTCCCATTACACAGGAAGCTCTATGAAAACAGGGATGAGTTTTTAGTTTTATCCCTAGCCTTTAGCACTGGCTGTGTAAGTTCTTTTCATAATTACTATGCTTATTAAAATTGGTTGGGGGAGGGGGCAAAAAAATCTTACTCTTTTTATGTTCAAAGCACATAAAATATGCCTATAGTACATAGACAAATACATTACTTCTGTAGTATTAAATTTTCATGGGAATGATTAGGAAAAATTATTTAAGAAGTCTTGTTAGTGGGGCAATAATGAAAAAACAGTTGGCTTAGCAATATACAAACTTTGATATTAAAATCTGACAAAGATAACACAAAAAAGAAAAATCACAGGGCAGTCTCACTCAAACACATATGTAAAAATCTTAAATAAAAATTTTATCAAACCTAACCTAGTAATATTTAGAAAGGATAACCATGAACAAGTTGCATTTATCATAGACTGCAAGAGATTTAACAAAAATGAATCAATGAAATTCTCACCATAACAAATTAAAGTTATAAATTATTTCACCTCAATAACTATAGAAAAAACATTTTATAAAACTCAACATTGATTCCTAATAAAAACTCTTAGCAAAGTAGGAATAAAAGAGAACTTTCTCAATCCAGTGAAGGGTGTCATTAAAAAAAACAAACAAAAAACCTTAAGCAAAGTAGCATATGCTTAGTAGTGAATCTCTGAATACTTTCTCTTTGATATTAATAATAAGACAAGTATGTCTACAATTCAAGATAATACTACAGATTCTAACCAGTATAGTAAGGCAAGAAAAAGAAGTAAAAGAAACGGACTGGAAAAAAAAAAAGAAACAAAACTTATTAATCTCAGATAATGATTATGCAAGTTGAAAAAATTTTAAATCTTCAAATAAATTAGTAAAAAGAAATTTTAGCAAGATTTCTAGGCATAAGGTTCAATATATAAAAATAATTATACTTTTATTATTTATTTATTTGTTTATTTATTTATTAATCCTCAGCCGAGGATATTTTTCCATTGATTTTTAGAGAGAGTGGAAGGGAGGGAGGGATGGTGGGGAGAGAGGCAGAGAGAAACATCAATGTGAAACAGACATGTTGATTGGTTGCCTCCTGCAGGAGCCCTGAGTGCCCTGATTGGGGCCAGGGATCAAACTTGCAACCCAGGTACATGCCCTTGACCAGGAACCAAACCCACAACCCTTCAGTGCCCTGGCTGACACTCTAACCACTGAAAAACACTGGCCAGGGCAAATATAATTATACTTTTAAATACCAGCTTCTGATAATTAGAAAATTAAATGCTTTTTTTAAAAGATAGCCTTTATTATTAATAGCATCCAAAAATATGAAGTACCTAGAAATAAATAACAAAAATATGCAAGATTTTGTCAGGAAAATATAAAACTTATATACACTAAAAAATGAATGAAGAGATAGTCCATGGTCACAGATTACATCAATATTTCAAGATAAATCAATTTAAGAGGAATTATCTATTTAAAAATTCAGTGCCACCAACAATCAAAGTCCCAGAAGGCAAGGATTCCCTAAACAGGAAAGAAAAACACTAACCTTAAAAGAAACTTATCGATGAATTCCACTACATTAAATTTAAGAACATCCATAAACACACTATTAAGAATGTTAAAAAGGCTAGACACAGAGTGGGGGAAAAAGTATATGCAACACAACCAACATAAGATTCGAAATCAGAATATATAGAGAATTTTTTTAAAAGTACAAGCAACACAACCAACAATAGAATCAAAACCAGAATATACAGAGAATTCCTAAAAGTCAGTAAGAAAAAGACAACTAAATTATAAATTGGACAAAAACCTTGAACAAGCACGAACAAAGTGGGAAATCCAAACAACCAATAACCATTCTAGCTTCATTAATAAGCAGGGAAATGCTAATTAAAATCAACAGGAGAAACCTAACAATTTAAAAAAACTTTAGAAGTCTAACAATATCAAGTACTGATGTGTGGAACAAAGACACTCTCATACACTACATAAGACAGTTTGACATTATCTGGTAAAGTTGAAGATCTACATACTGTACAATCCCCTAAATATACTCCTGTGCATATATCCTATACAAATGCATGTGCCAGGAGACATATACAAGATTATTCATAGCAGTATAACATGATAGATTATACATTCATAATAGATATAAATTGAAAATAATCCAAATGAACAAATGCAGCATGATGGATAGTACTGTGCCATATAATCACACAAAGGAGACAGCAATGAAAATGTGTAATGAGTGAATGGAGTCAAAAGGTACCAACTTCCAGGTATAAGTAAGTTCTAAGGATGTAATGTACAGCATGGCGCCTATCTATGTGTGTGT
>NW_005371854.1:105423-125106 GCF_000412655.1 Myotis brandtii | reverse complement strand
ACCCTAATATGCAAATAGACTGAACGGCAGAACCAAAAAACTGGTCACTATGACGTACGCTGACCACCAGGGGCGCACGCAGAACATGGCAGGCGGCAACGGCAGCAGGATGGTGGAGCAGATGAGCGGGGACGCCAGACCAAGGCAAGGCACCGCCAGTCACTGTAATTGGGGCAAGCCTCTGGTGGTTACTGAAAATTCTTTGCTGCCGCACACCGCGGTCCCACCCAGTGCTCACACCTGCTGCTGGTGCCAGCTCCGCCCTCACCCACTGCTGGTGCCCATCACCAGCCCCAGTCGCTCGGCACCATCAGCTGGCCCCAATTGTCCCTGAGGGCTTCTCCACTTCTCTCTGCTCCTGAGGAGCCATTAGGGTGGCAGCCGCCACTCGCACCTGATCGCTCCGTGCCAGCCCCAGTCACTCCATGCCATCAGTGGTGTAAGCGGCAGAGGCAGGACCAGGGGCTGCAGCGGGAGGGGCCAGGCGGGGGCGCGGAGGATGGGCCAAGATGCACCCCTGTGCCCACTGCAGCCTTGCAGCCCACAGTTCCTTTCCAGGTGTACAAATTCATGCACGGGCCCCTAGTATTTAATAATATTGTATTGCATATTTGAAAGTTCTAAGAATATTTTAAAAGTTCTCATCACAAGAAAAACAATTATATATCTATGTATGGTGACTGATATTTACTAGACTTATTCTGGTGATCATTTCTCAATATATACTAATATTAAATGTTGTACATCTGACACTAATATAATGTTGTATGCCAATTACACCTTAAAATTTTACAAAAAAGCAATTCCCAAAGTTGATTCCTTGTATGTAATGTCTAAAAATAGGCAAAACTAAACTACTGAATATATTATTTAGGGATGCATATCTTTGTTGGGAGGAAGAAGGTTGTGATAAGAAAGGTGTACGAATGAAGCTTCCAAGGAGTCAGCAATGTTGTATTTTTGACAGTACCATTGGTTACATGGGCATTTGTTAAACTGTACTATTCAAGTTTTAGCATTTTTTGCATACATGTTATATTCCACAAAATGTTTTGTTAAAATCTTTTTTTAAATTACTATGCTTAATGATTTTAAAAATTGCTTAATTTTTAGAGGAGGAAGAGGCGGAGAAAAAGTGAATAGTGCCATACCACTTGAACCAAAGGATCTGTGCTTTTACCTGTTTCATACTTCTTATTCCCAGGCACTGTGACAAGATGGAAGTGTAGGATGTGTCCTCCTCAGACACTGGGCCTGCCTCAGCCTAGGCCAGCCGTGGGCAAACTACGGCCCGCGGGCCGGATCCGGCCGTTTGAAATGAATAAAACTAAAAAAAAATAAAAGACCGTACCCTTTTATGTAATGATGTTTACTTTGAATTTATATTAGTTCACACAAACACTCCATCCATGCTTTTGTTCCAGCCCTCCGGTCCAGTTTAAGAACCCATTGTGGCCCTCGAGTCAAAAAGTTTGCCCACCCCTGGCCTAGGCCCTAGACCAGGGGGCCTCAAACTTTTTAAACAGGGGGCCAGTTCACTGTCCCTCAGACCATTGGAGGGCCGGACTATAGTTAAAAAAAAACTATGAACAAATTCCTATGCACACTGCACATATCTTATTTTGAAGTAAAAAAATAAAACGGGAACAAATACAATATTTGTATTTGCATGTGGCCCGCGGGCCGTAGTTTGAGGACCCCTGTCCTAGACTATACTCCTGCTTCTTTTCTGTTGCCACCACGCTTGATTCCATGCTAGCTGAA
This sequence comes from Myotis brandtii, assembly GCF_000412655.1. Classification (NCBI taxonomy): domain Eukaryota; kingdom Metazoa; phylum Chordata; class Mammalia; order Chiroptera; family Vespertilionidae; genus Myotis; species Myotis brandtii. The sequence continues at coordinate 123,342 of NW_005371854.1, read as the reverse complement.
GAAATGTATCCCAAGCCTATTCTATATCCCTAAGGACTAAGCTTTATCTGAGAAGGTTTACTGGTTTCATGAAGTAGACCTTAAACACCAACTTTCCATCTCTTGGAAGGCAGCATGGTTTTTGCAAAGATGATGAACTTGGAAAACCAATTGCCCTTTCACTGACTAGCTGAGCATGCAGGAAAGGTGTACCTTACCTTGCACTTTGGTCCACTCATTTATAAAGTATCACAACCCTTCACAGGATTAAAATACCAATGACATAGAGCTGTTACTCACTGTATTCTTCCAATCTGATCCTAACTCTGTTTATTATTAAAAGTTTAATATCTTTAAGATGCCTACCTCATTTTTCTTATTCCTTTTTAGGCAGTTTTATACAACGACAGATCTGTTCTGGAGAATCATCACGCTGCATCAGCTTGGAGCCTGTATCTTTCTAGCCCAGAATACAACTTCCTTCTTAATCTTGATCATGTGGAATTCAAGCGCTTTCGTTTTTTAGTCATTGAAGCAATCCTTGCCACAGACCTTAAGAAACATTTTGATTTCCTTGCTGAATTCAATGCCAAGGTTTGTTATGTAATTTATGCCTGGTATCAAAAATGGAAACCATTGTTGTCAGTGTTACTAAATGAAAGTATTATTTAATATTAAGTTAGAATTAATACTGTTCACGAAGTCATGATAAATATCTACTGTAAGATATTACATATTCCAGTATTTTAAAACAGTATTTTTATTATTATAACACATTCTAAAATACTATTGCTCGCTACATTTCCTCTCCAACACAGACTTGTAACTTTCACACGGTGACAAATCAATTATGTCCAGAGTTTTTAGGGGCAGATTTGAGGAAGTTGTGCACTGTGCCAAGGAAGGCCTTTTATGAAATTAAAGATGGACTTCACGGAAGCCAGTCATGTCTACTGCACCACACCTCTTACACCTTCTTTATATTAGTCTTTGGCTGGTGTGGGAGAGTACTCACCACTCTTCCACTTGAGAATATGCCCTCACTGTGCTAAAGAATAAGGAACGAAAAAAAAATAAAAGAATAAGGAACGAAGAAGTAGGAGTCCCTGTCCTCGTGGGATAGTGGTACTAATCAGCGTGTTCTATGCCCCAGACATTTGGGGTGAAAAAGTGTTAAAAACCACTGCTTTAGATTCCTGAAGGATGCCTCTTCTTTTGCTGGCAGGAATCTATTGTTTTCTTCTCATTTAAAAAAATCTTCACCTAAGAATATGCTTATTGATTTTAAAGAGAAAGAGGGGGGAAAGAGGGAGGGAAGGAGAGAGGGAGAGAGACAGATAGACATCATGGGTTGCCTCCTGTATACACCCACCTCCCCTGTTGACCTGGGATAGAACCGGAAACTCAGGTATGTGCCATAACTGGGGATTGAACCCACAACTTTACTGTGTAAGGCAGCGGTTCTCAACCTGTGGATCGAGACCTCTTTGGCGGTCGAACGACCCTTTCACAGGGGTCGCCTAAGACTATCCTGCATGTCAGATATTTACATTACGATTCATAACAGTAGCAGCATTACAGTTATGAAGTAGCAACGAAAATAATTTTATGGTTGGGTCACAACATGAGGAACTGTATTTAAAGGGCCAGAAGGTTGAGAACCACTGGACTGTAAGGGATGATCCAACCAACGGTACCCTATAAAAGTTATTTTTTAACTTAGATGTTCTCCCATTACTGGCCTCACTTCTGTGCTATTTACTCTTCATTTCCTGCCATTGAACAGCACACATGCTTGTAAAGTAGGTTTATTATTCAGCATCTTCTTACACAAAGAATGCTTCCTAGGGTTGGAATTTCCTAAACCAACAATTTCCTTTAAAAAATAGTAACAAGGGAATCTGTCATTGTTCAAACATGCCTCTGTGGTTTAGTAATACTTCCCAAGATTTATACCTGTCAAATGAAAATTACTTTCTCAGGGTCAGAAGTCTCATTACCTTGCAGTCTGTAGAACTATAAAACTATTGGCATATAATCAGACAAAGAGAAAACAAATAACAAAGAAAAAAGCTTGTTTTAATGGGCTATTGGGAGCATTTTCTTTCTTGGAGTTTAGTGTAAAGGTTAGTCAATGGCATTGATGCATTAAGTAGTTTTGGTTTAATATAAATAGTTCAACTTCAAGAAAAAAAATTTGGAGACAGATTTCTCATTGAACAAAATATTAATGAATCTTATATTATTATCAAGTGTCTTTTCCTAATTTGAAAGCTATGCTCCCTGTTTGACATTTTAGTTGCTCTCTGTTCCTGAAATAATTTATTTGTCTCTCACCATCTACTATTTTCAGCCCTACTGGTTATTTCTGTGCATAATGTCCAAAAAAATGTTTCTTCTGATAAATGGATCAAGATTTCCTTTTTACTCATTTCATGTCAAAGCTTTTCTGGGAAGTATTTGTTGATTTATCCAATTACCAAACAAATACTTACTTAGCACCAACAATGCTGCCAGCCCTGGGACATCTACACTAGGGGAGGAGTCATTCTTGTCTTCCAAGGATTTAGGATCTAAATTTTGTCTTGGGAAGACATACAAATCCAAGTTACCTAGCAATAAATTTATCCCAACAAATATTTATTGAAAGCCCACTATGTGCTGGGCACTGGGAACACAATAATAAATAAGTTGCCATAATACTTCCAGTTTAATGGGGAAACAGGTGAGAGCAGGCAGTTCTGCTGCAATGTGCTCAGACCTAGAATAGAGGGATGTGCAAACAGAATGTGGAGGAACCTAGCAGGGAGTGCCTCCTTCTGCCTGGAAGAGTCAGAAGTGTCTACCTAGAGCGTTCACCCTGGGCAAGACCTGAAATCTGATCAGGACTTTTGCCAGATGACAGGGACGTGAGCTGGTTACTGGGCTAAAGAAACAGCGAGGGAGGAATCATGGTCCACTCAGAGAAGGCAAATGACTCCTCATGTCTGGAGCCTCAGTGCAGTAGACAGGGGAGCAATGTGAGACCGGGCAGGGTGGCCAGGGACAGTTCTTGGAGGGCTGATTTTATCTTGTAGTTGAGGGGATGTGGAGCTATTGAAGAGTTTAAGCAAAGGAGTAATATGACAAGAGAATAAAAAGGGATGTGACCAAGTAGCGTGTAAGAGGTGGTGCCAGAGCAGCACCGACAGCAGTTGCCTGTTAAGGTTCAAGTCGCAGCCCCACAGCTTACTAACTAGTAAAACCTAACTCAAGTCACCCAAGCTTTTTATGCCTTGGTTTCCTCATTTGTGAAAATAAAGATGAAAGTTATGGAGAGGACCAGCCAGTGTGGCTCAGTGGATTGAACAGCATCCCATGCACCAAGAGGTTTCCAGTTCCATTCCCGGTCAAGGCTCATGACCAGGTTGCAGCTTGATCCCCAGTGAGGGGTGTGCACGAGATAGCTGATCAATGACTCTCTCTTATCAATGTTTCTATTTCTCTCTCTCCCTTTCTCTCTAAAAATAATAAAAAAATATTTTTTTAAAAAAGGAAGTTATGGAGGGGATACACGAGTTATGCAAGTACTTAGAAAGGAGCCCAGAATAGTAAGTGTTCATTAGGTTTTACTTATTGTATGTAGTAGTATAATCATCATAATTTTAGTAGTGATGTCACTTCAGTTTTGTTACAAAGCAAGTGGGATTTGAGCTGGAGTTCCCACCAGGAAAGAAGGGCATGTTTTTCTACCCGGGTTTTGATGCAATAGTCAAAGCCAGAGCAAAAGGAAAGTCTTGGCCTCTGACAGCATCCATTGGGTTCTTTGAACCCCTATTTCTCCCCATGTCACAGCAGCGGAACATGGTCCTTGAGCAGAGTTTGGAGGGGTGGGGTGGATAGCACCTTTATTTTGCCTTTGCTGGGTCTTCACCGTGAAGTGTGGATCCTGGAAGGACCCTATAGATTACTCACTCATTTTACAAGTAGGAAAACTGAGTCATAGTTCTCAAAAGCTTCTTCTGTGGTCACACCACCAGTTAATCTCAATACTGCAAGTGCCTCTCATCAGGGGTCCTGATGCCCAGGTCAGTTTCCTTCATACCACTCCATGCCATCTGCACCACAGACACTTTCTAGCCTTGGTTAGAGCTTTTCTGTTTCCTTCTGGCACATCTCCAAACTGGCCTAGTGAATGAATATTTGTTTCATAACTCATAATTAGAAAAAGACTTAGGCCAAAGTCCTCCAAACACACTCCTCTCTCTCTCTTTTTAGAACCATTTTATTTATAGTGATGACTTTCAATATTATGTAAGTTTCAGGTGTGCAACACAGTGATTAGATATTTATATAACTTGTGAAGTGGTCCCCCATAGTCCTGCACCTACCTGACACCATACATAGTTATGACAATATTATTGACTATATTCCCTATGCTGTACTTTACATCCCTGTGACTATTCTGTAACTACTGATTTGTACTTAATCCCTTCACTTTTTACACCTAGCCCCTCTTTCTTCTGGCCACCCTCAGTTTGTTCTCTATATCTGTAAGTTTGTTTTTGATTTGTTCTTTTGTTTTTTAGATTCCACATATAATTTAAATTATATGATATTTGTCTTTCTCTGTCTGACTTATTTCACTTAGCATAACAGCCTTTAGCTTCACTCATATTGTGGCAGATGATATGTTTTCATTCTTATGATGGCTGAGTAATATTCCATTGTATATCTGTACTACTTTTTTTTATCCATTCACCTTTTGATTGGAGCATTTAATCCATCAGCATTTAAAGTAATTATTGATAGTTATGTAGTTATTGCCATTTTATTGTTTTCTGATTGTTTTCATGGTTCTCTGTTCCTTTCCTACTCTCTTGAATGCTGATGACTTTCTGTAGTGTTCTGTTTGGATTCCTTTCCCTTTTTTTCTTGTATACCTCTTGTAGATCTTTGTTTTGTGGTTACCATGTGCTTCATATATACCAGGCTATGTTTATGGCAGTCTATTTTAAGCTGATCGTTACCTAAGTTCTAACGCATTCTAAAATCACTACCATTTTTACTCACCCCCTTCACATTTATGTTTGTCATTTTTTACTTCTTTAGTGTATGTGTTTGTGTGTATCCCTTACTTTATTGTTGTAATTACACATGATCATCCTACTTTTGCCTCTTAAAATTTGTATTAGCTTTAGTATTGGTTGATCCACTGCTCTGATTATGTGTTTGCAGTGAGATTTTTACAGGCGAAAGATTACCTAAGTACTTTGAAATCTGTGTTTCCCAGAGACTTCTATTCCAAAGTCTCTCAGAAAGGCGCCACAAGAAACTGTAGGAGGTCCAGAGCTCCAATCAAGAGTTCTCCTTTACTAGTTTTTCTGTGGTGGTGGTCTGTGTAAATTTTCCTTTGACAAAAGGGTTTGGTGCCAAAAAACTACCATCACACTATTCAAAACTCACTGATCTGACCCATTCACTTCATTTTTCACAAAAGGAAATTTGGGTTATTAAAAAAAGGTATAGTAATTTGCCTTATAATGATAATTACCATTTATTTAAATAGCGATGTTAGCATTTACTATGAATTAGGGATTTTTTCATTTGTTAATAATCTCCATGGCTATTCGGCTAGCTTGATATTGCTTTTTCTATCCTCTAGATCAGTGGTTCTCAACCTTCCTAATGCCGCGACCCTTTAATACAGTTCCTCATGTTGTGGTGACCCCCAACCATAAAATTATTTTTGTTGCTACTTCATAACTGTAATTTTGCTACTGTTATGAATCATAATGTAATCTGATGTGATCTGATGTGCAGGATGTATTTTCATTACAAATTAAACATAATTAAAGCATAGTGATTAATCACAAAAACAATATGTAATTATATATTGGTCTTAGACGACCTCTGTGAAAGGGTCATTTGACCCCCAAAGGGGTCGCGACCCACAGGTTGAGAACTGCTGCTCTAGATGAAGAGGACTCCAGGAGATTCAACAATATTTTCAGTATCACACAATAAATTAGCAAGTCATTCTGAGTCAGGATTTTAAACCATAGATCTCAGCTTCTTTAAACCATATCACATTTGTCTTTCACAGCTAGAGCCAACTTCTCCTTAGATACTTAAATATTTTCTTTTTTTGAGGAACAAAGTTACAATTCTATGATTTATTGATGTTTTGCATATATATACTTATATATTATATTACATATTACCGTATGTGTGTATACACACACACACACACACACACAAATTATAATCCTCTGTGGTAATCACAGACATGGAAACCCATGGTTTGTTATGTTTTTTTAGTCTTTGCTTCTATTGAAACAAAATTATAATAACATTTTAAATTCAAGGGAAATTTAACCATAGATGTCCATATTATGGCACAAATAGATTAAAAGAAGCATTTACTGAAATTCCTGCCTGTCAGTTGGATAGAAAAATTTTAAGGTAATCTAGTAGAAACAACAAAACTCCTGTGCCCTCAGAACCTAAAATAATTCTGTTTTTCCAAAACAGGCCAATGATGTAAATAGTAATGGTATAGAATGGAGTAATGAAAATGACCGCCTCTTAGTATGCCAGGTGTGCATCAAACTGGCAGATATCAATGGCCCAGCAAAAGTTCGGAACTTGCATTTGAAATGGACAGAAGGCATTGTCAATGAATTTTATGAGCAGGTAAGTTGAAACATGAGATTGGTGGGATTTTTAATAGCTGCCATCTGAAGACACTATCCTTTGGGATTTGGAAAGCTGCATTCAATGTTTGAAATCTGAATTGCTTTGACTAAGGATGGTTAGAAATAGTTTCATTTGCTCTGGTCTTAGTATATTCTCTGCTCTTTTTGCCTTTGCTGCTGATATTAAAAAAAAAAAAAAAAGCTTATAGCCTATCTAAAGTGGGTTGAATGTACTTGAGTATAGAGGTAAGGGACCTTATGATTCCAAGGTCCCTTTCAACCCTGAGAACCAATAGCCTATGATAATTTATTTCTAAATGTTGTTTTTAACTGATTCAGGTTATACTTAGATTATACAGTGGGGCCTTGACTTACGAGTGCCCCGACTAACAAGTTTTTCGAGATACGAGCCGTCTCTCTCAGCCGATTTTTTGCTTTGAGTTGCGAGCTAAAATTCGGGTTACGAGCCAGCTTCAGATACCCCACCGCTAGTTGGCGCAGCGAACGTCACAGTGAATGCCACAACATCCGCCCAGCATCACGTGTCTCACTCGTTCACTTTAATGATTTGACATTTGAGTAATATGAGTTATGAGCTCCGTCACGGAATGAATTAAACTCTTAAGTCAAGGCCCCACTGTATTTAAAGACTATCAACCATCTTCAGCTCTGCTATAAAAAGATTGCCTTAGAAACATCAACTGGCTAAAAGTCCTGGCAGAGGATAAGAAATTAGAGAGCTAGAAATGGGGACAAAGTAGATCTTAATGGTTTTCAAGGATTCAAAGATATAAACATGGTCTTTTCTCATGTGTTTTAAACTCTTGTCTTGAAAACTAATCCTACCACTTTGCAGAATCTTTACCATTTTTTGAGGTTCAGTTTTGAGGCTCTCTACAATGTAGGAGTATACCGATTTCCCCACAAGCCTAATATTTCATTATCTCCAAAACATCAAACACATCTTCTTGACTTTTGAATTACATTCCTTGGGAATCCTTAACTGACCCTAATAACCAGAAAAAAAATCAATATATCTACCATGTGAGGCCTCTGTGAGGCTTTCTTACCATGAGTTGAAACTCTAGCAGGAGTGATGAAGTGGAGTCTATGAAGCATGCACAGTTACCTGTTGCACCTGTCACACCCAGATTGTATCAAATGACCAATAAATGTGCAATGTCTTTCAGCCACCTTAGCTAAAGGTCCCAACACAATGTGTACTCTGCTGTTCATAGGTTAAAATATTCTACACTGTGTAATCACAGAATTACTATTTTACTATTCTGATATACTTGAACTAAATTATTTGTACTTTTGGGTAATATATGGTTATAAATATTTGCCTAATCTGTAGTAATCAGTTTGCATAGTCCCATATTCATTCTTAAAGATAACGGAAGCCTGTTTCAGGTTTTAATTTATGTTCACAAAAGAATTTAATGCTAAGGAAAATGCCATCTGTACAGAGGTAATTATAAAGTATTAATATATGCCAGATTTAGAAAACTCACTGATTTCATTAAAAAAAAAAACATTTGAAAAGTTCATTTCAACCCAGTTTACAATATAATTATTTTTAAAGTATATAGAATTAATTCTTATTGAACAAACTTAAAGCCATGCCTGAGGTTGAATCCTGGTTCCTTTTCCTTACCAGCAGTGTGACCTTAACCTCTCTGCCTTGGTTTCCCCATTTATAAAACAGGAATGTTGATGGCACCTACCACATAATTTATTTAATCCTCACAACAACTATAATATTTAAAGTCTTAGAAAAGTCCCTGACACATAAGTGCTCCATAAATGTTAGCAATTATAATTCCTGATCTTTAACTAAAAATCACATATTTCAGACAGTATCACTTAAATTTTCCAGGTTTCATTATTCATATGCCAAAGGAGAAAAAATAACACCCTACCATAGAATTGTTATGAAGGTTAATGTACTAATCTATATGAAAGTTCTAGTTAACCCTCATCAAAACTATTACATTTCCTCTCATTCTAGCTATGCTACTAAACATCTTTGAGATATGGAAGCAAAATTCTAACCTTGCCCATCTTTTTATCATTGTAATTATACTAGCTTTATATTCCTATATCTAAGTGCCACGGGCTTAGAAAAGCCAAACTTATACAAACAAACAAAAAAGTATTAAACCTATGAAATTGTAGAATCCTGTGGGCAACCTCAACTGGTTTTAAAAAAAACACCATTAATAGTTTTCTTAGTCATAGAAGATTTAAATCACAGGACAGTTCATCATTGCGACAGTTTCATAAGGATCTATGACTCATCTTGCCTGCAGCATTTGTGCATTATGGAAAGTATTCATTCCCCATAGCAACCCTGTAAATTAGATTCTTAAAATTTTACACATGAATTGAACATAGAGCTTGCCCAACACCCTCTAGGTAATAGGTGGCAAAAGCAGGTTTTAAAACTAGGTATGTCTGATCTTATACTGTGCTCTCCAGAACCCTAGAGGCCACAGTGAGAGGGTATCTCAGGGCAAGCAATTGGGGCTCTGAGCCCAGAATCCTCACCTCAACCACAGTTGCTCTACTTCTTTCTGTTTTACATATTAGGCTTTTTTATTTACATTCATGGCAGGGTTCTGCTATTACAAAAGGGGAGGAGTGTTGAAAAGCATTTGCAAAACTCTGTACGTTTGCAGAACCGCTACAACAAGTGTTTCCATTTACAGTCTCCACCTAGGACAAAGAAAATCTGTATTTGACACTAAGGAATTTTGCAGGTTGTTAGTAAATTTACTAATACTTATTTTAAAAAGACGTATTTTTTTCTTGTTAACTGGGTATCAATTAACTGAGTGTGAGAATAAAGTTTTTTTTGTTTGTGTGTTTTTTTTACTTGTTATTTTACTTTATGTTTTTTAGTCAGAAGATTAAGTAAAAAGTAAGAGACTGTAAGATTGGATGAGTAAGTGAGAATAAAGTTTTGTTTAGGATTTCTCAAATATTAGAGAAATACTTACAGTTGAAATGATAGAGAAATAATTAGATTCATTGGCACTTTTTGTAAAAATTATTTTTATGTAGACTATGCTTATTTAAAAAAAACACCCTCAAGATAATTTAACAGCAAAGCTTAGTAATTGTTCTCTTAACAGTTAAAACTGTACTTTTCTCTTTAAAATGATCAGGGAGATGAAGAAGCAAATCTTGGTTTGCCCATCAGTCCCTTCATGGACCGTTCTTCTCCTCAACTAGCCAAGCTTCAAGAGTCCTTCATCACCCACATTGTGGGTCCCCTGTGTAACTCCTACGATGCTGCTGGTTTGCTCCCGGGCCAGTGGATAGAAGAGGAAGAGGATGATGACACTGAAAGTTGTTCCGATGAGGATGGTGAAGAATTAGATACAGATGATGAAGAAATAGAAGGCAATCTAAATCCTAGTAAGAACCTAGCAATACTATTTACTCAATGTTCTTAACTGAAATATCCATTTAATTTGGATTTGGATCTTTGTTTTAAAGATTCAGTAGTCTTATCCTGAATAACTACGATGTAAGTGTTCAGGTTGTGAGTTCCTGCTGTGGGCTGGGTACCCATTGCTAATGCTGTCACATGACAAGCACTCGTAGCTAAAGTAGCATCTCTTGAGGTGTTGTCCTCCAACCAGTGCTCCTCAGCAGGCTGTACCTGTGCATGCATGACAGGACTGTCACCACACCTGGACAGAAGGGAGGAGGTGGGTGGGTCCTACTGGCTAGTCCCCCTTGACCGCACCCCACCCTTCCTGGCCTGTTATTCTGCCCTTCATATAGACTTTAGAAATGGATGAAAACAGTTGGGAAAACTGCCCTGGCCGGTTTGGCTCAGTGGATAGATCATCAAACTGAAGGGTCCTGGGTTCGATTCTGGTCAAGGGTACATGCCCGGATTGTGGGCTCGATCCCTGGTGGGGGTGTGCAGGGGGAAGCCGATCGATGATTCTCTCTCGTCATTGACATTTCTCTCTCCCCTCCCTTCCTCTCTGAAACCAGTCAATATATATTAAAAAGCAGTTGGCCCTCTACCTTCTTCTCTGAAATCAATAAAAATATATATTTTTTAAAAAGCAGTTGGGAAAACTGACTTAAGAGGAGAACCAAGTTTTGTGGCATTACAGATTTTAATTATAAAATTGTAGGGGCACCATTTTCTATATAAAGCAAAGAGTATAGATAGAAAATGAAAAAGAAACATTTGTTACCTTTGTATCTGTAAATGAAGTCAGTTATTTGCTCTTTAAAGTAGAATTTAAATATCTAATTACTTTGTTTTCCAAGCTTGCTGTATACAGAACAGATAACTACAAAGAACCCCATCCACCATCACCCCAAAGTTGTCTTAATATTAGAATAGTGAAAAGTAATCTTTTCATTACCATCTGAGTATCATCTTGGGAAGTTGGCTGGCTTCTGAACGTCTATGCTCACCCCAATTTTTTAAATCCTCACCTTAGGATATGTTTTCATTCACTTTTGAGAAAGACAGGAAGAGAGAGAGAGAGAGACATCGATTGGTTGCCTCCCGTACACATACCTACTGGGGATCAAACCCACAACCTAAGTATGTGTCCCCTGACCAGGAATCGAACTTGCAACCTTTTTTTGACAATGTCCAACCAACTGAGATACCTGGCCAGGGCTACTCAACAAAATTTTGATATTTAATATATTAAAAAATCCTAAAACGGTTGGTTTTATCATTTGATATTTCAGTGCCATCTCCCCCCTACACACACACACTTCCATAATCTCATTTTCTGCTTTACTTTTAACAGTATTTGTTACATTTTTAAAATTGATTTTTAGAGAGAGAGGAAGGGAGAGGAGGGTAGAGAGATAGAAACATCGATGGGAGAGAAAACACGGATCAACAGCTTCCTGCATGCCCCTATGGGGATCAAGCCATAACCGGGGCATGTGCCCTGACTGGGAATCAAACCAGTGACCTCTTGGTTCAATCTTATTGTTTATTACTATAACGCCAGTGCTTAGATAGCACCTAGAATATGATAGGCACTCAGGTATTTATTGAAAGAATGGCTGAATCATATTGCTATGGCTAAAATATCTATACTTTTTAATTTCACAGAACCAGAGAGAAGAAAAGGCAGACAGCGAATATTTTGTCAGCTAATGCATCACCTCACTGAAAACCACAAGATATGGAAGGAGATGATAGAGGAAGAAGAGAAATGTAAAACTGATGGGAATAAACTGCAGGTGGAGAATTCTTCCTTACCTCAAACAGATGAGATCCAGGTGATCGAAGAAGCAGATGAAGAGGGAGAGACCGTTTGAGTGAAACAAAGACATGATGAAGACTCCCGAGGGCTGTGCCTGAGGGTTGGGAATTCACTGTGCTGACTCTGAACTGACCATTCCCACGTGGACAGGCCGTCTTACTGTGAGGGGATCCCTGCGGTGCCTGCGGTTTCCCACTCTTTGCACTTTCACCACAAACTAGGAAACTATTCCTAGAGCTTGGCTTCACCTGACTCATGTCGCAAGCCCTTACTTAATGCCTCACTGGTGTAGGAATACTTTGTCACCATACTGCTCTGTGGGTGGAAAGCACTAACTTTTCAGGAGGGAGATCTAGAACTAAAAGTTCAAGTAACTTTTACTGTAGTTTCCAAAGTGGCCAGAACTTCTTGCTTTCATGAAAACTGGATTCATATTGTATTTCCAAATGTGTCCTTTATGTATTTGAATGTTTTGGGGGGGAAAGTCTGTGCCTATTTAAAAAGGAATCCAGTGTCTCCTTTCCAAGGGATCTGTTCAGTACCATACACTGTTGAGTGCTGTTCACCCAGCTAGACTTACCCACGAAGGACTGAGCTTTGTTATATTTAACAAAATCCACACGCATCAATTTCTGATGCTTTTACCTGTTGTGTATTATTTACTGTGTGTGTTTTATTTCTGTTCTTAGTATTCAGCTTTGGCGTAGAAATCAGAAGTCTGAATTCTAGCCTTTTTGACTTTATATTCCATGGTCGAATTTTAAAGCTGTTTAGGTTTAACAATGAAGGAATTTTATTCTTTAGTCAAAACTGTTCTCATTTTTACTCTTGCTCAGGATTAGTATTTTTAAACATTCAATTAATATAATCCCAACACATATTTTCAAAAGAAAAAAAAACTTTTTCCTAGTATTGATATTAACCTTTTATGAAAGGGAGCATTATTTTCTCTTTTCTTAGAAAAATGAGACTAATTAGAACCACGGAAAAGATGTGTCTTTTGCCTTAATGTAAAAAAATCAAATGAGACTATCCTGTCAAAGGTAAAGAACAAAAGAAATAGTGTGAGCTCTGGAAGACACATTCATTGCATAGGTAATTGGAATATGTACTTATTTTTATATCTTAGGTGCCACGTGTTTAGTTACTGTAAAACTAATGTTTATCTTTCTATTAATTTCCTTTTGCCTCAAGATTACATGAGAGAAATGACCTATGACTACTCAAAACTTCTAGAGCCCAATGCAAGTTGAATTTTTGAGATGTGAAGTAAATGGTGGGAATACTAATATAATTTTTATATCACAAATCTAAATATTTTAGTAAATCGTTTCATGCAAAAGCACACTGCACATTAAGATAACTGCAAAGAAAATGGAACATATTTACAATGTTTATAAGCTTGTTAGTTTCTGTTAGGGTCCAGACTTGTACCCTAGCTGTGATAAAATTTGAAGATATAAAGAGCAGAATAAGATGGTAGACTAATATTTCTTATTATTCATGGAGACCGTATTATATTTTGGATCCATTCAGCTTTTGTAGGCATTAAAATCATTAATTTTCCAAGGTAATTCCTTTTAAGAAATGATGTCAGCAGGGAATTTCTTGCCTACCTAAAATTGTTGGCTTACCTGAAAGATGTCAATGTAAAATCTACGGAACTGTTGGATGTTTTGATCCTGTAGAGTATCCTAATTTTTAATGAATCACTAAGCTTTATTTATTAGACATGGTGAGTGCTGAGTGCCTTCTGCCACTTTTGCTACCATCGCCACATCATCTGTAAACTGGTCCTACATTCCTAATAAAATTGTAACTAATTTATTGAGTTTGCACTTGTAATATATATATATATCTTGTGCTTCTCTTTCTCCAGGGTGCATTTTGCATCTGCATATTCCTGCTATTGCAAAGTACATATATTTGTGTAAATTCACATGTAGCATGTATGCATAATGAAACAATAAAATTTCCTTACTTTCTATTTTATTAAAATTTTGTAGTGGGTCTAGTGTATATTTGTGTTTTCTTAAAAGAAGCATGTTTTTCTATTAAAATACTATGAATTTGATATTATTTTAACTGCTTTTAGAAATAATCTTGCAGTGCTTACTAACACATTTTTCTCCATAAAAAAACCTACCTTTTTAAGTTATTTCATGATTTCCTGCTAGTCTCACTTATTTTGCTGGTGCTATTCTCTTTTTTCTACTTATTTTTACAAGAATCCTGGAAATTCTGGCTATTGCTTAAATAGTCAGAAATTTCCTCTCTCTAGATTGCATCATCTCATGGAAGCAAACTTTACAGAAGAGATGAATGTCTTTATTACAGTTGCCAGGCTAATGTGAGCACGTCTAGAGGATGTATGGGAATGGCATGTGGACGACAATGAACAGTTTCCCAGAGGCAAGTGGCTTTTATGCTGAGAACTGAAGAGTTATGAGTTAGCGTGGCACAGATAGCTGTGGAGAGAAAGAATAACAGCATGTGTAGAAGCCGAAAGAGAAAGCATCTCCACATTGGAGAAGCCAAGAGAGATTTACTTAGGGTGGCAAAATCAAAGAATGCTAGAGAGGGAGCGGTAGAGAGAGGGTGGTGAATAAAGGGCCTTATAAGCATGGCATGTCATTAACCTATGCGAAATGGGGAACAATTGAGTTTTAATTGGGAAGAGTCACACACTGGCTTTACATTTTATGAGGATCACTCAACATACTATGTTGAATGGAAGAGTAAGATTAGACAAGGGGAGATCTCTGATCTAGACTCAGATAGACTATAGGACTACAGGGAAGTGTTGATGTTGCTAGTTTGTTAACCACATGTGGAGTAGCCAGTTTCTAAAACAAATACTTCAGGAAGAAGAAAAATGACCCCAGAGGGGAGATATGAGATGCATGATGGAAAAGAAAAAGCAAAGAATAAACAACTTGTTTAGGTAAAGCTATAAACATTTATATGAACTAAAAATATTTTGTGGGATTTAGAGAAAAAGAAAAACCACAAAAAAAAAATCAAGGAAGAGTAAAGTTGCTTAAGGGTCTTGTATAGTTTAGGAAACTAAGATGTTAACTGTCATATTATGTATATACTAGTGACAGGTACACGGATTCGTGCACATTGAAAGGAAATGAATTAGAATAAATATTTTAATATTGCTATTTGTCCTTTCTCTATAAGAGAAGTGTCAGAGATTAACGAAAATTAGTAAAATATATATGAAAATAATATATAAATTGATTAATAAACAATAACATGATATAACAAAAACAAAGACATGATATAAAAAGAACAAAAACATCTCTCATTGCTATTTCTAACTCTATTCCTCTCCCTCTCTGTAAAAAATAAATTAAATTAAAAAAAATTAAAACATGATATAAAAACAACATTGATAAAAACAATGACTGATAAATTGGTTAAACTTATTCTAACACTGAGGCCAGTGTCAGACGGGGACAAATCAATTCTTGGAATCAGAACAACCTCTCCTCCGCAGATTCTGCTAGTACTTCAGCTTCGATTATATTAGGTCGGAATCTTTTGATAATATAGTACCATTACCCCATTTACTATTAAGATTTCTCAATAGCATGATGATTGCACATACTTTCAAGTCTAATTTATGACACGGCATTCCTGAAGGAGTAATGCTTTTAAGAAATTCGATGGGAAAATTTTCCTTTTCGGCATCATCTGTTGCATTTAGTATTATTGATTAAAACTGTCATCTCTGAGTATTAATGCAGTATCTGTTTCCCAGCCTTTTTCACCATGTGGGAAGAGAATAGGATATGTCATTGCATCTAATGTAGGAAACAGGATACTGATTTGTTTCATTTTAGTGGCATTGAGATTATTGGGATCTGGTTTACAATGAATGAGCAAGTCCCTTTCAAAAGAAGGTCCTCCATCTTTGTTTTGGAATATAACAACAACTTCGGTTACACACGGATAATTATATCTACCTGGATCACTATTAATATTATATTTAATCACTATTGTTATTTCTGTGCAACGCCGCCACTTTCAGCTTCAGAATGTCAAAACAACCAAATTCACGAATGACAATGACAGATCAAAACACATGCGTGCGATTGGAACCAGCAAGAGCTTTATATGTATCGCTCATGAGCAAATAACTAACTTTTTCTAGATATAGAACAAACTTGCTTAATTAGACCTGCTTTCTGATGTAGCTAAACTTTTTCCAGCCCAGTGAAGCACCCCAACTTCTCTTTCAGGTAATTGTCAGCAACACAGCAGTAAATATCAACACGAAACACATCATTATTGTAGATCACGCAGGGAGAACAAAGGGTAAAATATTTAACTGCAGCAGTGTTTGACTACACTCTGCGCAGTGAGAAAACCGGAAGTCATTGTCAAGGTCCACCATTACTTACTTCTTTTCAGTCGGGTCACGTTTCTAAGCTTCCTAAATCTCCATTTTCCTGCTAACGAAAAGAAAATAGGATTCCACCGAGTTTCCTATCTACCTACTCCAGGACTTCTGTGAGGATCAAATGAGGCACGGAAAACACTTCACAGACATTTGGTTACACTGTGAAGTGTTTCTAACTGAGGCTAGTCATGGCTAGGGAGAGGAAGCCAGGCGTTGCTACTTGACATCATTACCCGGATGGTCCAACACTTAGCTGATTAGCCTTTTATATAGATAGATGCTAAAGTTTGGAGAGGAGCTACTGAAATTATAATAAAGTATATAACTTCTAAAGTATATACCAGTAAGGGGATAACAACGAACTACTCAATAAAAATGCAATAATAGAGAAAAAATCAGGGACAAACAAGGGGAAAAACAAGGTAGAAACAAATTTTAAAATATTGACCCCCGACAAGAAATGTAAGACTTGCCAGTTCAAAAACAGTGACTATCAGGCCAGCTGGCTTGACGCAGCGGTTGAGTATGACCTATGAAACCAGGTCACCTGGGGGCTTGATTCCTAGTCAGGGCACATGCCCAGGTTGGGGCTCAATCCTGGGAGCGCAAGGGGCAGCTGCCCGAGAGCCCGGACATGCTCGCTGGGCAGAGGGGTGTCTGCGGCCGCAGCACCCTCCCCATCACACAGGCTGGCCGAGCCCATAGGCACTGACGGCCCCTCGCCCACCCGCAAGGAGGCAGCAGGGTGGGCGGCGGCTGAAATGAATCGGGCTGCGAAGGGCCCAGGAGGCGACATACAACTGCTGGCAGAAGAAAAGAAAAGACCGGGACGCCAGTGGTTCTCTCGGCGGGTCGGTTCTCTCGTCGGGACACACGCGGGGTCCCACCACAAGAGGCCCCCAGCCCAGGGATGGTCCGCGGATCCCAGGAAACGCCTTCACCTCGTGAGGCCCGCCCCGCCGCCACCGGCCAAGAGCACCTGGTCTTTTCTCCCGGGTGCACGCGCCCCACTCTGCCTGGGGACGCCACCAGCCCACCCCCAGAGGTGGGGGGTCGAGGGGCAACACCAGCGCGCAAAGGCCGGTTCTTGGTGGGACCGCGGCAAAAGGCCGCTTTTCGGGTGACCGGCACGGTTGGATGCCGCCCTCGAGCCCACGAAGGCGCGGGAGTTCCCAGGGACATGGGGGTCGGGAAGGTCCCCCGGGACAGGGTCGGCACAGGGCCATCCGGAGCGCTCGCAATAGCGCCGCCAGGAGGGAGCAGCGCGCGAGAGAAAACACCGCATCGGCGAGGAAAGGAAAGGAAAGGAAAGGCAGGAACTCACGGTCAGCCCCGCCGGCATCGTGGACTCCGTCCCATCACGATCGCTCACGGCCAGGCCCCCTCACGCGAGGGGGACGGGCGTGCCTCCCCTGTCCCGCCGGATTCCCGATTCCCCCGGGCTCCTCCGTGCACCGCCGCAGCGGCACCCCGGGAACGGAAACGACGCCATCTGCTCGGCCTCGGGCACCTGAGGAAAGACCCGGAGCCTAGGAGCACCCCGAGGGCCAAGACGAAAACAGCGCGCACCCAAGGGGAGGCGTGTGAT
>NW_005371854.1:76406-104813 GCF_000412655.1 Myotis brandtii | reverse complement strand
GACGCACACCAGCCGGCGCGCAGGCCCGAGGCGTGCGGCTTTGCTCGGGGCCGGGACAGGAAGTCAGGCTTCTGGTCGCGGCCGAAACGCCCCCGGGACCCCGGTCCTCCAATCATCCGAGGACAGCACGTCCACACTATCTTCCAGGCAAAACACTGACAGTTCCCAGTGACGGGGCGTCTGTCTACAGATCACACCGGCCTCCTAGGAGCTGGTGACGGCCCCGGAGACCCCACAGGACTCCATCGCCACCAAAGAAGTGGGGGGAGGGGGGCGGACGGACAAGGAAGGGACGGGGCTATCTGGTCGACCCCTAAAGCCTGTTAAGAGCGTGCCTTCCACCAAGGTCAGGGAGCCCGCGCTGCGCCCCAGGGAATCTGCGTCCCTGAGCCCTCGCCTGCGGGCCCTGCATTCCAGGAGGACCCGGTGCTCCCGGCACACCTGTGTTCCCTGAGGAGCCAGTGTTCCCCGCCGCCCCAGGTGTCTGCATCCCCCCTCCGCACAGCCCCTTCCAAGTCTTCCCAGCAGCAGAGCCCAGCGCCCCCAGCTCCAGCCAGGCCTGGTGGAAACCTGCGCAGGCCGCCCAGCGCACGGTCCCCGCTGCTCCTGCTCCAGCTCCAGCCCCTACGCCTTCAGTTTCTCTCCTAACCCTGTTGTGACCCCTGGATTCACAGACCGGCTCTCACCCCAAGGCCCCTTGGAGAGGTCCATTTCCTCCCGCACGCCATGGGATGAGAGCGACGTGGTCCTCTACAAGTTACTGGATCCATAAGGGATTCTGTCCCCATCAAGTCCTGCAGTTGCCGCGGGACCAGAGGGGACCAGGGTGTGCGCCCATGCGGGTGCGAGAAGCGCTGGTCAGTGTATCTTTGCCGTCAGCGCACCTCCAAGTATCCAACTTGGGGAGAGGGCATTGGCTCTGCTCACTGTGTGGCCAACGCAAATGCCTCGCGCGCAGCTCCGCGGTGCTGGCTGCCCGCATTGGGGCGCACGTGACCTCGCTGCGAGTTCTCACGGCTGCTCGCCGCATAGCTGCTCGCGGTGCAGGTTCCACTGGACCCAGCCCAGCTCCTCCTGGCGGCGCGCTCTGGGACCTGCAGGACTCGGGGAGCTTTTCGTGTTTGTACCTCTGCTGACTCGTGGCTTCGTGGTGCTTTTCCTATTTCATTCCCTGGCCACGGAGAATGTACCCCCTTCTCGCGGCATAATTGGACACTAGAAGACTCAACTCATAACGTGTCTATATTTTTACTCGTTTCTCTGAATGTATTTGAGTTTATTCTATTTCTTGGCAATGAACGTGTTACAAACCTTTCTCCTATTTGTATATTATATAAGTAAAATTTCTTGATTTTAATGTAGTCTGTTTCAGTATGACTCATTACCTGTTGTTATATGATTATGTGTTTGTCGTTTTCATCAGTGGCAAACTGATGCTGCAAAATAATAAATGTATTAAAAAAAATTTTTAAAAAAAGAGCATGTCTCAGACAGACCGCAGCTAAAGGAGCGGCCGAGTCTGGTGTCTAGGACACACTCAGGCACATGCCTGCCCGCACCGCCGGGTGGACGCCTCCGGATCGGGACTTAGAAAAATTCCGCGAAGGCGGCTCTGACTTCCAGACCCCAGCACGTGGGGGGGGGGGGGGGGGGGGGGGGGGGGCGTCAAGGCCCGAAGTCCCAGCCGCAGGCAGGACAGCCTATCGGCGAGTCTCCGGCTACACCCCGGCGGTAACCCGTTCGGTCGTGCGGAGGGGCAACAGCGAGTGCTGGCCCAGCCCCTCCCGGCCGCAGCCACGCCCTCAGTCCTGCAGGTCCCATCTCCGGAGGGAGAACGGGCCACGAACCTCGGAGCCGGCACCGCCAGCACGATCCTGACAGCGCCGCCAACCTCTTGGAAGTCAGCCGCGAGCGTCGCGGCCGCTTCCCCTCCCTGGATGCTCAGCGAGGACGGAACAATATAAAAGCGGCGGCCAGGTAGCTCCGGACCACCGGCGCCGAAGGTCATGGGACTGATCCCGGCAACGGCCGCAAGGGCGTCCCATCGCAGCCGGGAGGGCCTATCGCGTTGCCCTACCCTCCTCCCCAGGGCTGTCTGCGGTCTCGCGGGGCCGCCCACGGTCTCCTGCCGTACATTCCCCGGTGCCCGCTCCCACACGGTGCCCACTCCCACACCTCGAGACCTCTCCACTGCCCAGGACTGAGCCCCAGCCGCGGGCGCAGGGCCCGCACTGCTCGGTGAGACTGGGC
The DNA here is from genome assembly GCF_000412655.1 of Myotis brandtii. Taxonomy (NCBI): domain Eukaryota; kingdom Metazoa; phylum Chordata; class Mammalia; order Chiroptera; family Vespertilionidae; genus Myotis; species Myotis brandtii. Next base: position 102,563 of record NW_005371854.1, on the reverse strand, counting down.
CCGCGGTCCAGGGATCCTCGTTTTCATCCCCTTCGGGCAGCTTTCCTCCAAGACCACCCTCCTGGTCGCGCGCGCGCCGTTGGGGGGTCCACCCACGTTTTGCGTGCACGCCCCCTCCACCCTGTCACCGCAGACACCCCCGTACCCCGAGGACCGATCTTTGCCGCGTGGGTATTGCCCCTGGGGGTGCCTTCGCGCTCGTGAGGAAGAAAGGATTCCACGGGCCAGACCGTCCCTGCGCGGGCGGGCCCCTGGTGGGGAGACCCCACGAGAGTTCCCAGGAGGAATCGTCTTGCGTCTGGGTTTTACCTTTTTATTGTCGTCCGAGCATCCCTGCTTCGCCGAGGTCCTCCACCGCCTTCTCTCCGCGCATCACTGCTCCCTACCCGGTTCGCCTGCCAACCGCGCTAAGCCCCGCCTGCCCTGCGCGCCTCGCCACGCATGTGCCGTCACTCTCGGCGGGCCTACGGGCGATAGGCCGGGGTGGGGGTGCCAGGCTTTGGTGACTAGGTAAGAGGGAGGGATCGGATGCTGCCCAGAGGCCACGACCCATTCACAGGTCGGCCCCTTTCTATGGTAGTCCTCTGCCTACCATGGCGACCACGGGTGACGAAGGTGACAGAGAATCAGGGTATGATTTTGGAGAAGGAGCCTGAGAAACGCCTACTACACAAATTACCCACTATCAACCCTGGGAGGCAGTGACGAAAGCTTGCAAAACCCTGTAAGTGGAAGGAGTCCACTTTAAATCCTTTAAGGCAGCGGTTCTCAACCTGTGGGTCGCAACCCCTTTGGGGGTCGAACGACCATTTCACAGGGGTCGCCTAAGACCATCGGAAAACACATATATAATGACATATTGTTTTGTGGTTAATCACTATGCTTTAATTATGTTCAATTTGTAACAATGAAATTGGGGGTCACCACAACATGAGGAACTGTATTAAAGGGTCACGGCATTAGGAAGGTTGAGAACCACTGCTTTAAGGATATTCTATGGCTAGAGGTGAAATTCTCAGACCTGCGCAAGAGGGACCAGTGAAAGCATTTACCAAGAATGTTTTCATTAATCAAGAACTAAAGTCGGAGGTTCCAAGATAATCAGATACAGTCATAGTTCAGACCATAAAGGATGCCCACTGGCTAAATCCCATGACCCACAACCAGTGACTGTGAACCCAAATCTGAACCCCATTGATGACGGGGATCAGGGATTGCAACGATTCCCCACGAAGGAGGAATTCCCAGTAAGTCCGGGACATAAAAAAAAGCACACACAAAAAAACCCCAAAACACTTGAAAACAATATGCTTCATAGATTTAAGAAACTGCTCCTAGATAATACCAGGTCAAAAAAAGAAGTCATAATAGGAATTTAAATGTTAAATAGAAATAAATTATAATGAAAACATCTGTACTATCTTCCAAAATATGAGATACAGTGAAAATGGCATTAAATGTTGATATTAGAAAAAAGGCTAACAAATTAATGAACAAAGTGTGCAATGTAAGTTAGAAAAAGAACAATGCAGACACACCATGAAGGATAAAATCTTATATCTCAAGAGATGCAGAAAAAGCATTTGACAAAATTGTATATTTATGATTAAAATTCTCAGCAAAATGGGTATACTAGGGAATATACCTCAACATAAAAAAGGCCATATGACAAGCCCACAGCTAACATTGTACTCAACAGTGAAAAATGAACGCGTTCTCTGTAAGATCAGGATTAAGACACAGGTGCCCACTCTCACCACTTATATTCAACATAGTATGAGAAATCCTGGAGAGAGTAACTAGACAAGAAATAAAAGGCAACCAAAATCGGATAGGAAGTAAAACTCTCACTATTGTAGATGACATATTATATATTAGAAAATCCAGAAGACTCCACCAAAAACAAAATTAATTGACTTCAGTGAAGTTGATGGCTATAAAATCAGTATACACAAATCTGTTATGTTTCTTCACACTAATAATGAACCAGCAGAAAGACAAATTGCAAAAACAATCCCATAAAATACCTATAAATAAATTTAACCAAGATAAAAGACCTGCAAACTGTAAGACATTGATAAAAATTAAAAACACAAAGTAACAATATCCCATGGTCATGGATTGAAGAATTAATACTGTTAAAAAACCTGTATTACCCAAAGCAATCTACAGATTCAATGCAATGCTTATAAAAATTCTATTTTTTCACAAAAATAGAACCATCCTAAATTCTTTATGGAACTACATAAGACCCTCAAATAGCCAAAACAAGATTGAGATTGAGAGCGAAGAACAAAGTTAGAGGCATCATGCTTCCTGATTTCAACCTACATTACAAAGCTACAGTAATCCAAATGGTATGGTATTAGCATAAAACCAGAGAAATAGATCAATGGAACAGAATAGAAAGTCCAGAAATAAACCCATGCATACACGGTTAATTAATTTATGACAAAGGAACCAATAAAACAATGGGGGAAAGGCAGTTTTTAATAAATGGTACTGTAAAAAGTGGGCAGCCACCTAAAAAAGAACTAAACTAGACTACTACCTTAAACCATATACAAAATTAACTCAAAGTGAATTAAATACATGAACGTAAGATCTGAAACCATAAAACTAGAAGGAAAAAGCGGTAAGCTCCTTGACACTGATTTCGGCAATGATATTTTGGATTTGACATCAAAAGCAAAGGCAACAACATCAAAACTAAACAAGTGGGATTACATCAAACTAAAAAGCTTTTGCACAGCAAAAATAACCATCAACAAAATGGAAAAACAACCTGTCAAATAGGAGAAAATACAGGGTGTCCCCCAAAAATGTATATACACTTTAACAGCTGGTAGCTCAATTAATGTTTCTTTTCAGATTTAACCCACTGGCATTATTATAATTATTCAAAATGTGTATACATTTTTGGGACACCCTATATTTGTAAGTCATCTGTTAGGGATTGATATCCAAAATATATAAAGAACTCATACAACTCAATAGCAAAAAAAAAAAAAATCCATTTTAAAAATATACTGAGAATCTGAAGACATTTTTCCAAAGAAGACATCCAGGTGGCCTACAGCTACACTAAATGAATGGTGCTCAACATCACTAATCAGGGAAAGGCAAATCAAAACCACAGTGAAATATCACCTCTTACCTGGTAGAATGGCAATTATCAAAAACACAAGAAATAACACGTTTTAACAAGAAAGTAGGGATTGTAAATTGGTACAGCCATTATGGAAAAGAGTACAAAGTTTACTCAAATAATTAATAACAGAACTCATACCATACAACAATTCCACAGGACGATGCCCAACCAACAGAGCCACACCTGCCAAGGCTAAGGAAAGCTTTTAAAGATAATATTCACAGTAACTAATATTCACAATAACTTTCTTCAGGAAGATGTGTTAAGTGGGGATTTGGTTACTAAAGCTTTGTCTTTGTCTATAGTCCCTTAAGAGCTGTTTTAATATTACCAGCTGGCCCTAGCCGGTTTGGCTCAGTGGATAGAGCATCAGCCTGCGAACTGAAAGGTCCCGGGTTCGATTCTGGTCAAGGGCACGTGCCCGGGTTGTGGGCTCGATCCCCAGTGGGGGACTTGCAGGAGGCAGCCAATCCATGATTCTTTCTCATCATGGATGTTTCTATCTCTCTCTCCCTCTTCCTTCCTCTCTAAAATCAATAAAAATGTATTTAAAAAAACACACACAAATGTATTATTCCACTTCCATGTAGTAAAAAGTATACTTGTACAATGTTTATATATATATATATATAAAACCAGCTGGAATGAAGACAGAAGATCCAGAGATATAAAAAGAATCCACCATTAAGAAAATGAAATTCAAGAAGAGTAAATATGATTCCTTGTATTTAAGTTCAAACAACTGCTTTCAGTTAAGCATAAATGGGGAAGGACTGGTTTAATAAGGCCTCTAATGATAAAAGCCCTGAGAGCTATTGTCAATTGCCCATAAGCATGTTTCTCTCGTTTTAAAAACTGCAAAGGGTATCTTAAATTGCATTTTCAAAATATGCTGTCTGTAAACACCCCATTTTGTAATAGCCAGATAATATGTTCTAAAAGGGAACACTGGTAAGTTCAAAGAGGCCCACAGAAGTGATAAGAACCACGGCATATAAAAAACCAAGGGTATTTAACCTGTAGAAGCAGAAATTCACAGGGGAACCCAAGTAGGAGTTTTTTCCAAATGTTTAAAATGGGGGCCACATATTTAAATTCCCGTAAGACCAGATAAATTAATGATGTGGACTTGGCGTAGTGAATATGTGTATATCATATGTCACAACTCAGCCTCAACTGTTTGCCATTCAAAATGCCAGCCCAGCATCAACAAAACTTCACATTTTAAAAAAATTATACAATTCCTAAAGAAATCTCAATTTTAAAACATTAACTTAAGTTTTAGTTTTAAAATTAAACCTAAGGGTTCTGGAACCAATTCCAATGTGGGGGTGTAGTTCCCCCACACCAGCGACACGCAATTCTCCGACACCAGCTAGGTGTCCTAACTTTCAACTCAATTCTGGCACTATCTACCAAAGATAGCAAATTCCACAGTTTAGGTGCTCAGTCCTTCAAGACTGCTCTGTGATTCAGATGCCAATCACGACTCACTGACTACAGACTGGAGGTTCCCATGACTCCCTCCTTAAACTTCAGGTGCCAATTGCAAGTTCCGGTTATTACCTGTACTTCTGAGCGACTAACTATAAACCAGAGATTTCCACGACCCCTTCCTAGGGTTCGAGTAATTTGCTAGCGTGGCTCGGGAAACCAGTTTACTCACTAGGTCACCAGTGTGTTACAGAGGATATTGAACGATACGAACCAACTGGGGGATGAAGACACAGGCAATGTCCTGATTAGAAGAACATCTATCCTCCTGGAGTTTGGGGATGGGTTCTGTAGACAAACCCCCTCCTTTTGGGGGTTTTATGGTCGCTTCATTACACAGGCCTCTCTAATTAACTCATTGGCTATTGGTGATTGGTTCAATCTCCAGCCAATTTTCCCTACCCGGAAAACAGGGGGTGGGACTAAGAGTTCCAACCCTCTACTCTGGATTGGTTCCCCTGACAACCCCATCTTCAGGTGCTTTCCCAAAATCATCGTATTAACATAAACCCAGCTGTGGCAGAAAGGGGCTTGATTTGAATAACAAGACACCCATTTCACCTTTATGGCTCTGAAGCAGTTTTTCAGGAATTGAGATCAAGAGACCAAATGTTTTAACAAAAAATGCTCCCATTGCTCTTATCATTCAGGAAATTAGGTATTGTGAGTCAAGAACTGTGGATAAGACCAAACATAGGAAAAATATTTTTGGGGTTATTTGAATGACCAAATATATATATTTATTATAAATCACAATATTGCAAACCTTTTCTTAATCATCACTACATACAATATTTGAAAAATAGTTATTGTTCTTCATTGAGTACAGAGGCTCATCTGCTTTAGAAGATCATTTATAAGTGGAATATTTTTACCTTAAAAAATGCGTATAGCCGTGGCCGGTTTGGCTCAGTGGATAGAGCGTCGGCCTGTGGACTGAAAGGTCCCAGGTTCGATTCCGGTCAAGGGCATGTACCTTGGTTGCGGGCACATCCCCAGTGGGGAGTGTGCAGGAGGCGGCTGATAGATGTTTCTCTCTCATCGATGTTTCTAACTCTCAATCTCTCTCCCTTCCTCTCTGTAAAGAATCAATAAAATATATTTTAAATAAATAAATAATGAGTACAGACAGACCTAGCCGGTTGCTCAGTGGTTAGAGTGTTGGCCCTTGGATTGAAAGATCTCAGGTTTGATTCCTGGTCAAGGGAACATACATCAGTTGCAGGCTCGATCCCTGGTCTGGTCGGGGCATGTGTGAGAGGCAACCAATCCATGTGTCTCTCTCACATAGATGTTTCTCCCCTCCCTCCCACTCTCTCTAAAAATCAATGGAAAAAATATCCTCGGGTGAGGATTAACAAAAAAACACAAATGAGTAAAATTTTTAATGTCTTTGTAAAATATACATTATGAATATGAAACAAGCAAACAAAAAAAGGTAGGTAGGTAGGTAGGGGCGGGACCACGGGAAGGGAAAGTAAAACCCAAAAACCCAACAAGGCGGAGTTACTAAGACACCCCAACTAGATGGGGAAGGAAGGGTGCACGAGTGAGGAATGAACTTTAAAATGTATGGATATTGCTTAGACTGGCAGCTTTCAGATAACCACTCAGAAACTAACAAGCATACACATAAAAAAGCGCAAGTGGCTTCCTCTCTCCCCTCCCCAGTCACAGAGCACAATGGATACCTGGAATTCCTGTTGTGAGGGAGCACATCCCTGTGCCCACATGGCTTATGGCCTTGTGGGACTCTATACATGGACTATTTAATTAGCTTGGATGCGCTCACTGAATTTTGCTCCCGCTAAAATTTTGCTCCTGTTTTTGTCTGCAACTTCATTCTTCGATTTCGGCGAGACAACGAACTCGGACTCAGATATCCACATTTTGGTTTCAAATACACAAAAATATACACAGCAAAATAAAGTATTATAAAGTAAATACCATTATACAGCAAACACGACTTTCTCCCATAAGTCCTCACACGCCTCTTCCCAACCCCTCCTTCCTCCCTGCTTGAGACAACCACTCACCTGACTTCTATTTGTCTGAAATGTCCCACAGCCTGAAATGAAGATTGTCAAGGCTGCATGTAATGTTCTACATTAAGTATTTTCTTTCAGCATTTAAAGAGATCATGGTGTCTTCTGGCTTGCCATTGTCTCTATTGTGAAGTTAGCCTTGTTGCTTTGGAGTGATTTTCTTCCTATTTACCCTGTGTGGCATTCATTGAGCTTCTTGAAACTCTGGCCTGGTGTCTTTTATTAGTCTTGGAAATTTTTTATATTAGATTTTCAAATATTACTCTGTCCAATTCTTTTTGTTCTCCTGCTCTGGGTTTCAAGTACACAAGTTAAATATTAACATTATATCCCCTATGTCTCTTATGCTGTTTATTTTTTGTATTTTCCAACCTTTTACCTCTCTGTACTTAATTCTAGGCGGTTTCTTCACAACATTTCAGCTGTGTCCTGTCTGCTATAAAAATCCATCCACTAAGTCCTTAAATTTATTGGTAAGTTTTAGAATTAATGCTTGATTTTCTTTTATGGTTTTTAATTTTTTGATGAATTTCTCGATCTTAAACATGTTAGGTTTCCTAGAAGCAGAGCCTGGGCTTGGAATTCTTGTGAAACTGCTATTATTAGGGGCAGAAATGGAATATTGGGGACCAGCTACAATGATAAGAAATATGAAACAATCTTCTCCAGCTCTTGCATGACTCGGTTAATTTCTCTTAAAAAAAATGAACAAAAAATAGGGGGGGGGGTGGGAAGAAATATTAATCATGCTCTGTTAACCGTGATGGTTCTGTTCTGATTAGAGAAAGCACATTCTAACCTGAGTTGTATGCCCTGGGACATGGGAGCTAACATCCCAGTGCAATGGAAAGATTTACAAGCTGGTGGCTGAAACAATCTAGTCCCAGGGGCACCCGCTCTTTATAACCCCAAACCGCTATTGCCTGTAATCTGGTCCCGGGGTGCCCAGAGGCACCTGCTCTGTGCAAGGCCCCTCTCCCCCCAGCCTGCATGATTTATAACCTGTAATGATATTATACTGTGCCTACTTTCCCATGCCTGTAATTCCTACTTTCCCACGTAATCTTTGCCTTTCTACTGAATATAAGCAGCTGGCTTATGGGGAGAGGCAGAGAAGATTTTTGTGGATCTATCAAAAACTGTGCTCTCCCATACTGCCAGCATTATTGGAATAAACGCTCATATATGATTTAACCTTGTCTCTGCTTAATTGGCTCAAGTAGTGACAGGCAGCCCGGACCCCTTGGTTGTCCGGTTACCCTATTATTGAAGAAAGCTCTTAGATGAAACTCTTATGGGCAGGAGGGAGAAATAGAATAGTGGAGACTAGCTAGCTATAGTTATAAGAAATATTAATCACACTCCGTTAACCGTGATGGTTCGGTTCTGATTAAAGAAAGCATATTCTAACCTGGCTGGGAGTTGTACACCCCGGGGGATCTGGGAGTCAAGCTTGAATGCGGTCCATTCCCATCTGAGAACTGCCTATTATCATGGAAAGATTAACCATCTAGTTGCGGAAAGGAAACAATGGTGTCTGGGATGTGCCTGCCCTTTGCAAACCCCTAGCCCACATTGCCTGTAATCTGTAACTATTATACCCATTTTCACTCTTTTCGCCTTATTCTTTTTGTATATTCATTTTTGTTCCCTTTGCCTACTTCTCATGTAATTTTTGTCCTTCTACCCCATATAAGCAGCTGGCTTATGGTGGGAGAGGGAGATTTTCATGGATGACCTGCTACTCCCATGCTGCTGGCATTATTGGAATAAATGCTCCTATATGATTCAACCCCATCTCTGCTCAATTGGCTCAAGTAGTGACAGGCACCACAGACCCACTGGTTGTCTGGTTTCAAATTTTGTAAGAGAAGGAGGAAGGGGCATGGGAGAAGCTCAAGGTGTTTATGTGGTTAAAGTCCATACCCTGGGCCCGTAGGATGAAGCTCTGGAGCACACAATTGTCCTCCTTGAGGAAAGGATTGTGGGTGTGATTTAAATACTCCTGGATTAGTCAGTTACTGCCTTCGAGGGAGGAAAAGGGGGGCGGGGGAGTTCATGCTAACCTCCTAGGGCAGCGGTTCTCAACCTGTGGGTCGAGACTCCTTTGGGGGTCGAACCACCCTTTCACAGGGGTCACCTAAGACCATCGGAAAACACATATAGAATTACATATTGTTTTGTGATTAATCACTATGCTTTAATTATGTTCAATTTGTAACAATGAAATTGGGGGTCACCACAACATGGGGAACTGTATTAAAGGGTCCTGGCATTAGGAAGGTTGAGAACCACTGTCCTAGGGATTCCAGGAGAGATGACCCCATCAAATGAGGACAGTTCTCCTGGCAATGGTAGGAGCAGTTAATACTTGGGGATGGGGATGGGGTTGGGGTAGAGTTGGAATGAGCAAATCCACCTAGTAAACAGAACCATGGTAGAGCACTACCAGTATATTAAGCATGTTCATGGTAAAGTGTGCAGCTGATTTTATATCTGGATCTGCCGAAGGTCTTTTTCTGTTGTCTATTATTTCTTTTGGTGTCAATCGATACCTTGTCTCCTTGTATGCTAGTTATTATTGAGTGCCAACATTGTATATAAAAATATTCAAAAAATATTTGAGGCCTATGATTTTCATTTTTCTCCAGAGAAGATCTGATTGCCTCTGGCAAGCTGCTGGGAATCTTGAATCATCTTAATCCAGTCAGGGACTGAGGTGATTCAGAGCTTAGCTTCAATGTCACTGAAGCCCATTTTTTACACTCTTACTCTGAAGTATACCTTTTTTTAAAAAAACATTTTTAAATAGATTTCAGAGAGGAAGAGAGAGAGGAGACAGAAATATCAATGAGAGGGAATCATTGATCGGCTGCCTCCTGCACGCCCCCTACTGGGGATTGAACCCACAACCAGGGCATGTGCCCTTGACCGGAATCAAACCCGGGACCTTTGGCTTCACAGGTCAACACTCTATCCACTGAGCAAAACCAGCTAGGGCTGAAGTATAGCTTTTTAGAGTGCCTTTGTAGTCCATATTCTCCAATTTTTTAGCCCCTAGCTCTGTGAATCTATCAAAAACTGTGCTTTATTCTATCAGCCTCTCAGTTGTTTCTTTCAGATTTGGTTCACAATTCTGGAAGAAAAGTGTGGCATTCCAGCTTTCCTCCTTCGTTTAGATCTTGGCCCTGTAATTCTTTTTTTTTATATATATATATACTTTATTGATTTTTTTACAGAGAGGAAGGAAGAGGGATAGAGAGTTAGAAACATAGATGAGAGAGAAACATCGATCAGCTGCCTCCTGCACACTCCCTACTGGGGATGTGCCTGCAACCAAGGTACATCCCCCTGACTGGAATCGAACCCAGGACCCTTGAGTCCACAGGCTGATGCTTCACTGAGCCAAACTGGCTAGGGCGGCCCTGTAATTCTTCATTACCTGGTGTTATGAGCTTAGTGACCCCCTCCACCCCCTTCATATGTTAAAGTCCTAACCCTTAGTATCTCAGAATGTGGCTGCCTTGGAAGACAGGTCCTTTAAAAAGTTAATTAAGTTAAAATAAGTCCATTGTGAGGGTTCTAATCAAATATGACTGGTGTCTTTATAAGAGGCAATTTGGTATGCATGCTATATATTTTTTTGCGTCTCTGTGCATAAATGAGATTGACATATATTTTTCTTTCTGTATATAGATAGTGCATTTGGCATCGAAATTATACTAGCATTAAAAGCAGTTGGGCAGATGTCATTTCCTATCTCTAAAAGTGTATAGGATTGTCATTAAAACTAGAATGTTCTTTGTTGACATTTTCTTAAAGCAGTGGTTCTCAACCTTCCTAATGCCGCGACCCTTTAATACAGTTCCTCATGTTGTGGTGACCCCCAACCATAAAATTATTTTCTTTGCTACTTCATAACTGTAATTTTGCTACTGTTATGAATCATAATGTAAATATCTGATATGCAGGATGTATTTAGGCAACCCGTTGAAAGGGTCATTCGACCCCCAAAGGGGTCGTGACCCACAGGTTGAGAACTGCTGTCTTAAAGTATGATTTAAATTTATTTGTTATAGGACTATTTAGATATTTTTTTATTACTGCAGGTGTCAGTTTTGGAAAGTTGGAGAATCTTAAGATAGTATTTTATACAAGCTGCACATTAAAATCATTTGGGACCTTTAAATGATTCCAATTTAATCTGGGTATTAATTAGTGCTTTGTAAAAAAATTATTTTAATTTTTAAAAATATATCTTTAAATCGTTGTGGCTTTAATTTTATTCATTTATGTATTATACTAGAAGCCCGTTGCACGAAGATTCGCACAATAGGCCTTCCTTCCCCTGGCTGCTGGCATCAGTTTTCCTCCAGCACCCAGGACCCAGGCCTTTGGTCCGGCCGCAGTGGAGAAGCCAAGCCTCAAGGCTAGGCTTTTCCCCTCTGGCTGCAGCAAGGCTTGGCTTCTCAGCTGCAGCAGAGAAGCCAAGCCTCTTCAGTCTTCAGTCATCACTCTGACCGGAGCCTTTAGTCTTCGCTCCACGCCTGTGTATGCAAATTAACCGCCATCTTTGTTGGGTTAATTTGCATAGTCGCTCTGATTGGCTGATGGGCATAGCAGAGTGACACCAATTTGCATGTTTCTCTTTTATTAGTGTAGCTATTTAATACATATTTTTATTATATATTACATATAAATGAATATAATTACTGGTATATAATCAAAATTTTAATTAATGGAAGTCAAACACACTAAGATGTCACTTCTACCCTTTTCTCTCAGTCTCTTAGAAATCACCAATTTCATTAGGTTCACATTAATCTAGCCAGTGCTTTTTATTCAAATACAAGTGCATAATGCATATTCATACACACATACATTCTTATTCCCCATGTCATACAAAAAGGGAACATATTTTAACAGAAGTCACTGTCTGTGCACTTACTCTGAGGCTGCAACTATTCATGGGCCAAGTTATGAGAGCATGAACCCTTAATGTACAACTTTAGAAGAATTAAGATTTTAAAACAGAAACCTATAACTGGAATACACATACCCGTTTGATCAGGACAGTCACAGTTTACACTTGTGTTCCTGGCATAATTATCAATAGGAAGTCCCTCATATAACAGTAATTGTGGAAATGCTTAAAGACCTATAAAAGTCAAAAGAATTCATTCTTTAAGCCCTGTGACTGGTTTTGGAAAAAAGTGGTACTATGTAAATCGTCTGTGCCTACCAAGAATTAATTGCTACATTTTGTTTATATTTTAAATACATTATTGTAAGCTGCTGCTTTGGGGATGGATACTCAGTATGAAGACGTAGCAGGGAGCAAGATTTGAGAGCACTGGAAGGTTCTACATTAAATACATAGATATTTCTTCTATCATCTGCCACCATGTCTAAAATGTCTCTGTAGTCCAAACTCATTTGAGTTCTAATTTCTCCTTTAGTTCTCTATTAAACTGGACTAGTACCACACAAACTATTAATGACATACCTGACCAGAAGGGAGCTGGCATTGGCATTTGGAAGTAAAGCCCCCAGGACAGGAGCAAGATGGAAGGAGGGGTTCCTAGTGCTCAACAAGAGGCTGAAAAGTCAAGCTCGGCTTAAGGCGACCATGGCAAATCTTAGTATCTTAAGCAACACCTGGCATTTGCACCTTTGTTTTCCTCAAGAGATAATTCTACCGTAGAAGTCATAAAAGCTTGAAAAAAATCAAATCTGTGTGGCCTGGCCAGTGTGGCTCAGTGAGTGAGCACTGACCTATGAACCAGGAGGTCATGGTTCGATTCCCTATCAGGGCACATGCACAAGGTGTGGCCTTGATCTCCAGTAGAGGGCATCCATCGATGTTTCTCTCTCATCATTGGTGTTTCTCTCTCTCTCTCTCTCCCTGTCCCTCTCCCTGTCCCTCTCCCTCTCCCCTCTTCTCTGAAATCAATAAAAACATTTTTTTAAAAAGTAATGCAGAATCTCATAATCTGCATTTAAAAAAATAAAATGAAATAAAGACACATTTGTGTTAACTTTCTGATGCTGTGGCTTTTGTCCAAACACATACAATGATTAAACTAGGTTCAGGGGTGAGGTGAACATATGGCCTCATTCCACACGGCATCGTGCCCTTTCAGCGTCTTTCCACACAGATGAGGAAGGGCTGGGGCTGCAAGGTCATGCCTAACCTGGGCTTCAGATCTGGAACCAGTTCATGGGGAAAATGCAAGTGAAACCGCTGAAGCAATGCTGTAAAAAACAGGAACATTTCCATCCGAGCCAGCTGTTCTCCAAGACAGTGTCTTCGTCCTAAACAGAAAAAAAAAACAGACATTGTCATCTTTTTAAAATCCAAAATGTATATCTAATACATTACAAAATGTATGTCTAAATTCCGGAAATCTGGAATTTAAAAAAAGTTACAAAAGGTTATTCTTACTAAAGAATTTCCTTAAACTCCAAAGAATAGAAGTTGGCTTTTCATCTCCCAGAATCCATTTCTTTACCTTCCTGGACTTTGTAAACTTATTAGTCCCTCCCCCACATCCCTTGCACGTTGCAACAGAGCCTGAGGTATGCCGTGAAAGATCTAATTTGAAGTGTGACATTTTGTTCTATAGATTCAAGAGAAGGTCATTTCATTTCAGATGACTCAATGTGTACCCTTCCCCAATTAAAGAGTTTCCAGTCCATCTCCTAAGGGTCTTGTGATCTGTGCACCTTTTCACTGCAGAAGCAGTATTTTTAGAAAAGAGATATAATAAACTAGGAGCCAAGAGAGCTCGATTCTTGTTTCACTTCAAATTATGAGTCATTCCCCTCCCTGGATCTGTTCCTCAAGCTACTTGTTACTGACCTTCTAGCTCTTGGGAGTTTTGATTACAAGCCAAAAATCCACAGACAAAAATGTTTCAGAAGCCAGAGCTCTCACCAGTTTCTCTCTAGATACTCAATTAATGCTTGTTTATTTTTGAGTAGATATGGGTGTTAATGACCTCTAATTAAACTATTCTCTCCTGTAAGAATCAGAGTTGAAATATGTAATTCTACAACAGAGAGCTTCAGATTAAGATGTTATACTAATGCAATGGCCGGGTGCTCAGTGGTTAGAATGTCAACCCTCACACTGAAGGGTCATGGGTTCGATTTCTGTTCAAGGTTCGAAATTTGTGTGTATCTGGATTGCAGGTTCCGTCCCTGCCCCAGTCAGGGCATGTGTGGGAGGCAACCAATTGATGTGTTTTTCTCACAGCGATATCATGGTCTCTCTCTCCCCTCCCTCCCTTCCACTCTCTAAAAAATCAACGGAGGAAAAAATACCCTCCGGCGAGGATTAACAACAACAGCAAAAATGTTATACTAATGAACCACCATTATACTTTGTCCTGAAGTTATGCCACTGTGAAAGTTCACTTACCTAGGGAAAACGGAACCAAAGCTTCCTTCTTGGAAAAATATCCATTGCTGTCCAGAAATCGCTCCGGATAGAATATTTCTGGGTCTCTCCAGTACTTTTCATCAAAATGTACAGAATAAAGATTTGTGATTACTGTTGTGCCTTTAGGAATAGAATAACCACGTACAACTGCATCTTCAGAGGTTGCATGGAAAATCCCTAATGGCACTATATTACAGAATCGTAAAACTTCATGCAAAACTGCCTCAGTGTAAGGCATTTTGCATTTGTGGTCCCAAGAAGGCTTCCCATTGGGTCCCATAATCAAATCAATCTCTTTCTGAACTTGTCCTGTTAGAGAAGAAAGTGTTCGAGTTATTATGCAATGCTGAAAAAGTGTATCTAAAGTAATTTCCCTTTGTGGTAAACAAGGGATAACCTGTAGCACTAAGTAGGGCATGCGTCCACCCAGATGCAGATTTTTCATGATCTGGGAGTTTATTTAAATATATACCATATATCTTCTACTACAGTAATCAATGCTCTGGGTAACTTTGTTGTGAATAACACAGTAAAAGTAATAAAAATCAAACAAACCTAGAATTGGAATAACATCTGTCTCAGCAAGGAAAATAATAAAGCATAAAACTTGAATCAAAACAACCAGGGTTCAGGTTCCAGTTCTGCCACTTCCAGTGATTGAGCCTGGGCACGTCAGCCACTCAGCCTCCCTCATTTATAAAATAGGCATAATATAACCTGTCTCTAAGGTGTTCACATGAATTGAGATAATAGATTTGAAAACTTTGCCGGCTGGTGTGACTCAGTGGTTGACCGTGTACCTATGAACCAGGCTGCGGTTCAATTCCCAGTCAGGGCACATGCCTGGGTTGTGGGTTTGATCCCAAGTGGGGGTCATGCAGGAGGCAGCGGATCAATGATTCTCTCTCATCATTGATGTTTCTATCTTTCTCCCTCTCCCTTCTTTTCTGAAATCAATAAAAATCTATTTTTTCTAAAAGGAAACTTTTTATAAGTATTAAATATTTTTCTTCTTGGCTAACACTGCAGGAGTTCCTAAATAAACTGCTTTGAACATGGCCAAAGACTCTAAAACATGTGTGAGTCCTAAATGTAAGTTCAGACCTTGAGATGGAGAGAATCCTCACCTTGAATGTTAGGATAAAGTGCCATGAAAAGAATTGCCCATCGTAGCACATTGGTTGTAGTTTCAGTTCCAGCAATGATGAGTTCACCCACAGAGAAAATTAGGTTTTCTTTGGAGAAAGTAGATGATGGGTCATTTTTACCCTGATCCATCTCATCTAAATAAGCGTCAACAAAATGCTGAGGTAACTGAGGCTTTCTGTTGAGAGAAGCTTTTTCGATAAGCCTGGAGAGAAAATCATAGACCACAGCGGCATTTCTGAACAGCTGTTGATGTTTTCCAAAAGGTAAGAGGCCAATCCATGGGAAGGCATTATACAGGAAGACTGAGGCACTGGCAGCTAGCTCCACATTCTCACTAAATAGCTCAATCATGTGTTGGAAATCAGTGTCTTCGTAAGTGAATCGTTCTCCAAAAATAATCAGATTGGTTATGTTTGAAACAGCATTTGTTATTAACTGTTTGAAGTCAAAAGGTCTGCCTTTGTATGTTTCAACA
Source organism: Myotis brandtii (assembly GCF_000412655.1). NCBI lineage: Eukaryota > Metazoa > Chordata > Mammalia > Chiroptera > Vespertilionidae > Myotis > Myotis brandtii. Next base: position 86,805 of record NW_005371854.1, on the reverse strand, counting down.
GCATCAATGAAAAATTTGGTTTCCTCTAAAATTTTAGATTCAAAAGACTTTTGGCCATATCCAAAATAGCGAAAGCTGTTTACAGCTAACCTTCTGTGATCAACCCATCCTCGGCCATATTTGGAATTGAGTAAACCTGAAACAACAAAAAAAAGGCTAAAAATGTTATCATTCCTACATCCCTGTCCCTAACAGCTAAAAAGGCTATGGAGAAAAGAAAAAGAAAAAAAAGATCATTAGTCATTCTTCTCCAAATTATCTTTCTATAAAACTAAAACTAGACCCAGTGGATAAGAGCTGTTTCCTGCTACTCATTAGCCACAGAATATTATAAACATAAAAAGCATGTCTACTTACCATCTGGGGATAGGCAGAAAAGACCTATAATTCTCCCATAACAAGAAACTGAACATTCTTGTGTAATTCAACCTGGGTGAAGTAGGCCCAGGTGGCTTTATTACCCATCTTTTACTATAAGTCTAATTTACAAAAGACAAATGACTGTACATTTTGTAGGCAAAATTCTATTTTGGACTAAACAAACATCTGGAAATCTTATTTCTAGAATTAGAAATTTTCTGCTTTATTAAGACTAGATTTTAGAATATACATTTCCTTCTGTTAAAGGTATATATTACCTAAGGTAACTCTGGCAAAGGCAAGGTAGCCTGAATGAGGTGTCCATGTAGTGAAAATAACTCAAGCCAAAAAGAGAGTACCATGGCGGAATGTTTGTGTCCCACAAAATTCATATGTTGAAGCCTAACCCCCAATGTAACAATATTAGAAGGTGGGGCCTTTGGGAAGTAATTAGGTCATGAGGGTAGAACCCTCCTGAATGGGATGGGTGCCCTTATAAGAAGGGATATGGAAAAAGGTGACTACTCTTGGCCATGTGAAGAGACAGAAAGAAGGCAGCTGTCTACCAGGCAGGAAGCAGGCCTTTTCCAGACACCAGGAAATCTGCTGGCACCTTGATTTCGACTTCCCTGCCTCCAGCTCTATGAGAATAAATGTTGTGTTTTGTTTTGTTTTTTTAAAGAAAGTTTCAGGATTTCCTTCCTTCCTTCCTTCCTTCCTTCCTTCCTTCCTTCCTTCCTTCCTTCCTTCCTTCCTTCCCTCCCTCCCTCCTTCCTTCCTTCCTTCCTTCCTTCCTTCCTTCCTTCCTTCCTTCCTTCCTTCCTTCCTTCCTTCCTTCCTTCCTTCCTTCCTTCCTTCCTTCCTTCCTTCCTTCCTTCCTTCCTTCCTTCCTTCCTTCCTTCCTTCCTTCCTTCCTTCCTTCCTTCCTTCCTTCCTTCCTTCCTTCCTTCCTTCCTTCCTTCCTTCCTTCCTTCCTTCCTTCCTTCCTTCCTTCCTTCCTTCCTTCCTTCCTTCCTTCCTTCCTTCCTTCCTTCCTTCCTTCCTTCCTTCCTTCCTTCCTTCCTTCCTTCCTTCCTTCCTTCCTTCCTTCCTTCCTTGGGGTGGGGGGAGAGAAAGGGGGGTGGGGGAGAGAGAGAGAGAGAGACATTGATGAGATAGAGAGCAACATCAATCGGTTGCCTCCTATAAGCACCCCAATCAGGGATGGAACCTGCAGCCTATGTATGTGCCCTGACTGGGAATTGAACCTGCCACTTTTTGATAATGGACAATGGTCCACCACCAGAGCCACCTGCCAGGGCTAAATGTTGGTTAAGTCATTCGATCTATGATATTTTTGTAATAGCAGCTCAAACTAAGACAGAGGGCAAACATGAAACTCAAACTTCTAATGTTGATATCTGTTGCCTCAAAATTTCTGAGTCTCCATATTATACTCTGCTGTTCTGATGTGGGTGCTATGGACTATTTTCCCTTTAACTATCAAGAAGAAAACAATGCCATAGCTGGCTTGGCTCAGTGGATAGAGCATCGGTCTACAGACTGAAGGGTCCCGGGTTCGATTCCGGTCAAGGGCACATGCCTGGGTTTGTGGGCTTGATCCCCATAGGGGGTGTGCAGGAGGTAGCCAATCAATGATTCTCATCATTGATGCTTCTATCTCTCTCTCCCTCTCCCTTCCTCTCTAAAATCAATAAAAATATGTTTTTGAAAAGAAAAAAACATCTTTTTTTGCACATATATTTATGTAGCATGTACTTAACTCAAAATTTCATTCATAATTTGTACATTGGTATACCTATGATAAAAAATGTCATGTTCTCTTGTCTACATGAGGTACCTATGTAATCTACATTCCATTAACTTTTGTGCAACAATTTTTAATTTGGAGCTTATGATAAAGTTAGCCACCCATAATGGAGTCTTTAGTGCTGTGTAACGATCTTATATTTCTTTCCATACTCCAAGATGACTATTCATTCAACAAATACTCATTCAACATGTATTCATGAAGCACTTGCTATGCTCCAGGCAGTGTTCTAAATGTCACAGATATATCAGTGAACAAAAGAGGCAACAGATCCCTACTCTCGCGGACCTTACATACTCGTGAGGAGAGGCAAATGAACAAGTAAAGTATACAGCAAGGAAGCAGGTAGTGTGGCCAGGGAAAGCCCCACTGGGACAGTGACACAAGTAAAGACATGGAGATGACACGGTAAGTCAAGCAGATATCTGGGGAGAGATCACTGCTGGCAGAAGGGACAGCTGATCGAATGGAAGGCACTGGGATGAGAGCAAACCGTGGGTAAAGGTATACATATGGGATACATGTTGAAGAAGGCACAGAGGAGCCTTGTTATAATCCTACACTGGCAACCTGTATGCTTGGGCAACGTGTTCCCCAACAGGGGGCTAATGGTGGCTCTGATGTCTGTTTCAAGTTCAATGCATATGTATCTTAAAATAACATAGTTTTCTACTTATTTTCCTTTTACTGTTTTTTGAAAACCTTAAATGCTTATTTTATTATTATTGCTTTCTTTATAATAAAAACAGCACAAACTATAAATGTATAGCTTTGAAAAAAATATTTTTACCCCAAATATTATTCTGTTCACACCATTTTTCATTTTCATTATTTCTTTAAAGATCTTCTATTATAACTGTGGTATAATTTCTTCTTTTACCTAATTATTTTTTTAATTGATTGACTGATTTCAGAGACAGAGCAGGGAAGGAGAAAGGGAGAGAAGAAGGAGGGGAGGAAGGGAGAGAGAGAGAGAGAGAGAGAATGAATGAGAATAAGAAACACTGATTTGCTGTTCCATTTATTTATGCATTCATTAGTTGCTTCTTGTATGTGCCCTTACTAGGGATTGGATCTTTGCTTATCAGGACAATGCTATCTAACCAACTGAGCTACCTGCCTAATTTACTATTTAGACAATCATTGCAGAGGCTGGAAATTTAATTTTTATTTATATTACTATAGGCCCAGTGCACAAAATTCGTGCACTGGGGAGGGGAGCATTCTCCTCAGCCCAGCCTGCCCCTTCTCACAGTCCGGGAGTCCTCAGGGGATGTCCTACTGACGGCTTAGGCCTGCTCCCTCCCCATGGTCTGGCCTCCCTCTGCCAGAGGCGACTGGCTAATCAGGGAAAGGCACCACCCCCAACTCCCCCTCGCTGCTGCTGCCTCTGGCCTCCCTCTGTAGGAGGTGACCCAGCAATCGGGAAGGCGACACTCACATCACGCCTCTGCTGCTGCCACTGCCAGCTGTGAGGCTGCCTGGGCCTTGGCCTTCACAGCCACTGCAGCTTGCCTGAACCTTGCCCAAACCTCATTGCCTGAACCTTGGGACCTTGCCGTGGCAGCGGCCATTGGCGGCTTGCCTGAGCCAGGGGCTGGCCCTGGGCAAGCGGCAGCAGCCATCGGCGGCTTGCCTGATCCTGGGGCCAGCCCTGGGCAAGTAGCAGTGGCCATTGGTGGCTTGCCTGAGCCCAGGGCCAGCCCTGGGCAAGCGGCAGCCACCATCACGTCCCCAACGTTGCAAGTCCCTGCCCACCCACGCCTGCTGCGCACATAGCCTGCTGATCTGTCGTTACTGTGACGGCGTCCCGACCAATTTGCATATTACCCTATTATTAGATAGATTGCTTTTAAGTATCATTATACTCTGGTCCAGTGGTCGGCAAACCGCGGCTCGCGAGCCACATGCAGCTCTTTGGCCCCTTGAGTGTGGCTCTTCTACAAAATACCACTTGCGGGCGCGCACGTACAGTGCGATTGAAACTTCGTGGCCCATGCGCAGAAGTCGTTTTTCGGCCTGGGCAAGTCTATTTTGAAGAAGTGGCGTTAGAAGAAGTGGGGGTACATTTGCTGAAGTCAACCCCTCAGATTGAGGACGTTTTTAGCAAAGGCCAGTTTAGGAGTACCCTAATTAAGTTAATAACAATGTACCTACCTACATAGTTTAAGTTTAAAAAATTTGGCTCTCAAAAGAAATTTCAATCGTTGTACTGTTGCTATTTGGCTCTGTTGACTAATGAGTTTGCCGACCACTGCTCTGGCCTAAGAATTTGGCCTTTAAAAAACTAGTGTTTTCTTTGCATTAGTTGATTTGCCTTGTGATATAATAGGTGGTTAATTTTTCTTTTTAATCAATGTCTTTTTAATCTATCTAAGCAAGTTACTATACAATTTACTTTAAAATTAAATGTGAAGGTCTCATTGAATTGGAGAATTTTGGACACATTACTGTTAAAACTCTTATACTATTATGTATCAAAACCATTGCATCTGACTTCAGCATTCTATTTTAGACTTTTTGTTGCTGCTTTCTTCTCAACAGTTCTGTTAGCATTTAGCCTTTTAATGATGAATATGGACTCATCCAACACTGATCAACACTAAACCATATAAAATCCTAGTCCTTTACACAAATACCGCAATTCTTCCTTTACATAGCATACTGATTAGTGGCTAAGAAAGGCTGCTTCAGGTTCTATAATCTTATAAGCAAAATTATAGTAAAAATTATAAGTACCCAAGTACCCAAGACTGGCTTCAAAAGGCACTTTTAATTCCAGTATGCATGCACGTATGTGTATTCCTAATTTGTTTCACAAAATTTGCATAGATTAAGTGCTAATTCTTTAAAACATTATGTACAATATTTACTAGAACTGGATTACAACAGTAGAATTAGCATGTACTGGTCTAAAATACAGGGGTGGGCAAAAGTAGATTTACAGTTGTTCCTATGGAAAATAATACAATAATAAATAATAAGAGGATAAACTGTGGTTCACATACTCACAAATGTAAACCAAGTTCTGCCCACCCCTGTATGATTGAAATGGAGCCTGAAAGTCCTCAAATACTTGGTTTGTATACTAAATTGATTAATTAATACCTCCTATTAATCAGTACAATAGAATTCAAACTCTACGTGCTAAATTTACATAAAATAATAAATATGATTTAAAATAGTTTAGTAAATCACTAAATAGATAAAAATAAACATACCTCCCATTTTTGTCATCTTCTTGAATAATGGAAGGCATGGTCTGTCTGCAAAAATTTCGCTTTGATGAACAAGGCATTCCTTTACTACATCATAGCCATTTAGAACCACAGTGGATATACCTCCAAGATCTAAACTGAAGATCTTTGAGGAAGAAAAGAAAAACAATTAAATGGAAAAATGTTTGGAGAAAGATAACCATGGAAATTAACATGTACTAAGCAGCTCTCCCAGATTTGTCACTTCCCTGAAAATACAGGCACTTATTTACTACTCAACTGTAATGGGTAGAGTGCCTTCTCTCTACAAGGCATATCACGTACATTATGACTTAATTATGCATTCGATGCCTGAAGACATAATTTTTCAAATGGAAAGAGTACCAGACTCAGAAGGCCTGGGTTCTAGCTTAAGCTTTGCCTTATAGGACCATGTGCAGAACCCTTAACCTTCTGGGGCATCAGGGTTGCCATTGAAACTATGGTACTTGATTCAGATGCTCTTTTAAGATTCATTCCAACTCAAAACATTCAATGATATCTAGGAATTTCCTTTTACTTCCAAGATTTATGGAGAAGCATACCATCTACATATCATTTGTTACTCCAGACTTAGGTAGGAAAAGGGACTGTCAAAGGCATAACAGACAACTTTGAAGTATAAAACTCAAATGAGTAAATTTGAAGATCTAATTGGCTTTTTGAATGATTCATGATTGGACAGTATCTCATCTAATAAGGAGAAAGGAGCTCCTAAGAGCTGTAGAAAAGGAAAAATTTTAAAGGCAGAGAGGAAGTGTGAAAAGGAAATTATTAGCAAAGAATGCACTGTTTCAGGCAAGGTCACTCTCCTAGGGGGAACAAAGATGTCTGTCCAGCACATTCCCTGACTCGTGCTGACCAGGTAATTTCAGGTTGACTGGTCAGGGGTTACATTCCTGGGGAGGTTGAAACTGCAGTTAACTTAAGTCCTGGTTTGCTGACATGGGGTTTAGCACAAGTGACTCCATGCTGTCTCTTTTCAACAGCATTCACCACATAGGCACAGGTGACCACCCCTCAGCTAAGGGGAAGGCAAGACAGAATATCCATGCTATGCCTTGCTGGAGCTTCTCTTCTGCTTCACCTCAGGTTCACTTACAATGTCACACCTCTTATACCCGGGCCCATAAGGGACTAGTCCAGTGAGAGAACAGTGCTACCTTATCAGTGGGATGCAAAGAATGCTTATCCCCATGCTCTCAGGAGTTGGCTGAGAGCTTTTTACCATCAAAATATTGAGTCAATGCCCTAATCGGTTTGGCTCAGTGGATAGAGAGTCGGCCTGTGGACCGAAAGGTCCCAGGTTCGATTCCGGTCAAGGGCATGTACCTTGGTTGCGGGCACATCCTCAGTAGGAGGTGTACAGGAGGCAGCTGATCAATGTTTCTCTCTCATCAATGTTTCTAACTCTCTATCCCTCTCCCTTCCTCTCTGTAAAATATCAATAAAATATATTTTTTTTTAAAAAATTGAGTCAAACAGTCAGAGCTGAGTTAGCCATGGTTCACACTACTTTGGAAAAAATAACAAAAAGACCAAGAGTCTTGGCAAAGAATAAAATTCAGCAGAAGTAGTTACAGCAGCAATACTGATGGAAACCTCCAAATAGCAACAGAATCAACCAGCTGAGCAATGGCGTCTTTGGCTCAAGAATAGGCCCAGCTGAGCAATGGAGTTTTTGGCACAAGAATCAACCAGATGAGCAATGGCGTCTTTGGCACAAGAATAGGCCCTGCCAGCTGAGCAGTAGGTACATCTGGAACCTGGGGAAGGAGCATGGGCTGCCTGCCACAAGCAGTGGTATTAGTCAAAAGTGGCAGCGTAAGGGTTTCAGCTGAGCAAAGGTGGGACTTTTCCAGCTCCCGAAGCAGTCATGAAAAGGAAGGACTTACCCAGAGGGTAATTTTCGCAGATATAAAGGAGAAACTCCTCTTCCTGTGTGTCTCTTCTACTCTCAATACTCTACTACACTTCTGACTGCATATAAGGATGAAACTTCAGCTCCTGGGTGCTGCCATCATCACCCCAATGTCCCGTTGGCTCAGTGCTGTGCAGCCCTTCCCTTTGGCTATCCCATCCCCTATCCTTCAATAAATTCAGTATTTCTTTATCCCGTCTGAGATGGCTATTTAACCTGCCTGTGTGCACCACCATGCTAACCTACCATGTTCACCTTTCAGTTACTATATAAATAAATTTATAAGTTGTCAATTCCGCTTGCCTTAAAGTAATTCTTTTATTGTCCCACGTGTATTACCTGAAAATAATCTGTAAAAACCACTTGTTTACCACTTTACTGGCCAGGGAATCCTTTTCAAAATTGAAATAAGATTAAAGTAACTGCAGAAACTTATATATTAAGAGCGAATCTCCAAGGAATTGGCAATTCTTGATGTAGTACATTTCTATTTAAGATTGCCTTTAAAATAAATGTATAAAACCTGAGGACTGGTTGTTTTCCTTTCAAAAACTATAAAGGAGAACTGAACTCACAGACTTCATAAAAGTAGACGCACCTGAAGTGATTGTCAGTTCTCATAAGCGATTTCCAAGTTCATTTTTTCTCCTGCTGGCACACATCTCCAAATTATAAAGATAGTGCAAAAAAGAAGATTCCATTTACAAGTAAGCCCTATAAACAACTGTCTACAATCTCCCAAAAGTATAGGAGATAAGTCTCCTTCCACTTCCAAAAATTTTTGTACAGTGTATTATAACTGTATCATGTATTAACAACTTACAGTAACTTTGAGACATTGTCAGAATTGGGAAACATCTCTAAGATAATGGGAGATCTCTAGGGGTATTTCACCACTAAGATAAAGATCAAGTGCTGCTGTAGTTAAAAGTTAATGTTAGGTAGCATTTAACTTAAGTCTAAGGCAGAGTCAGCCAAACAGTGTCTACTCTTCAATGCACACATCTTTTTCATTTTTGTTCCATTCTCTTTTTCCTCTATTTCTCTTGCATATTAAAAGAGCCTGATTTTACCACCTCCAGTAAAAAGCCCTCTTTGTAAAGAACCATAGCTGTACCAGCAATAAAACCGTCTACTCATGCCAAATTCTTAAATCCATTGAACCAAATGTATCCATCCCAAGATAAGTTTTCCGGCATGTTTCTAATTTAATTTGTAATTTATTATGAGACTTAGATGACTCCCTTCCAGAAAAGTATGTTCAGTATAAATATAGCATTCCTTTCAGTTCAAGTCTTTATATATAAAAAACATTCCTATTCTGAAAGACACCATTTCAAAAAATTGGTTTTAACACATTGGATGTGGGAAACGTATTTATACGTGTTACGTTGACTGGTAAACACAATTTTCCAGTGAGTTTTCCAGTATTTGTCTGTTTAAAATTTAAGAAAAATAATTCAGTATACATTTTATAGTAAATCAAAAAGTTTCATTGAAAAAAAAATATGTAAAACTAAAGTTATCGTAATTTTACTGAATGTTGCCATTTGTGCAAAAAAATTAAGCAAAAACGGCCCGCATACAATGTGTTAAAATACGTTTGAGTCCTGGCTGGTGTGGCTTAGTTGGGAGTCATCCCGTGCACCAAAAGGTTGTGGGTTCAATTCCTGGGTTCACATGCCTGGGTTGAGGGTTCGATCCCCATGAGGCAGCCAATGGATGTTTTGCTCTCAGATTGATGTTTCTCTTTCTCTCCCTCTCCCTTCCTCTCTAAAAAACCAATTTAAAAATCTTTTAAAAATAAAATAAAATGTGTTTGAATTTGTAGGCCTAATAAATTGTTCTGCAATTAATAACCAAGAACATTTGAGTAGCACTTACCTGCTCTCAGCTATTATTTTTCTCATTGCACACATGAGGAAAAATTAAGATTCAAAGAAGGTAAAATTTTATCTGGTCTCATGCTCTCATATCTAATGATTTCTCTAGAATATTATGATGTTCTGTACTAACACAGCAGAGATCAAATATATTAATGGAAATACACTCAATTCTTGGAGAACTGGAGGGTATACAATAAAATCTAAGAATTGTATGTTTGCTTTTCCTCAGGCCAGCTTCCCGTTAGCAATATAAACCATTAGTGAGCTGCAGAAACCTAGAATAATTCTTGTAAAACCTGGTTCAAATAAGGATTGAAGCCCCAAGGTGAAACACAGTTGCCAAACAGCCCTGCTGTGCTGTTCCCTCAAAGCCCTCGCCACAATTAGACTGATTTCCCCCCTCTTACTGGAATGGAACTCCCTGAGTGGGGCTGTGTTTGCCTCCCTCTCCTTTCACCCCTCGCACCCGGCAAGAGTCTGGTTTGTTGTTGCCCATAAATGAATGGACTCAAAACAGAACAGGTGAGCTGGCTCAGTGCCAGTGCTCTGAAACCTCTGCCTCCCTCCGGGTCAGGCGGGGACACTTCCCAACACAGGCTGGTGTGCTGGCCCTTTCCCCTGAGGGTGAGCAGCGGGCGGCAGACAGCCACGGGGCATTTCTGGGGGCAGTTTCCTCCTCCGCAAAAGGGAGGCGCAGTAGGCTCCCCGCGGGCCCTTGTGAGTTTAAAGGATCCACAGTGGGAGGAGGCCGGCCCACAGCAGGCGCAGTCTCGGGTTTGCTGGGAGGATGGATGCTCCTGGCCTGTCAGCCCAATGATCGCCCTGCGCTGTACAGCTCCGCACGGATTTTCATTCATTCATTCATTCACTCACTCACTCATTCATTCACTCACTCACTCAATCATTCACCAGAGCCCACCTCTCAGTCTGGGCCTTCCCCAATACTTGCTAATCCTCACAGCAAACGCCTCAACAGCCTTCCTTTAAGGCAAACACCCAAGAACCTATTACCTATGAACTCGGTCCCAGAATTCACACGCCCACTTTCCCGGGAAGCGTGGGTTGGAACCTGGAACCGAACCTATTCTCAGGAGGACGGAGCCCGTAGGCCCGCTGCGCAGGCGCGGGAGCCCAACCTGGCGGCTTAGGGGACGCGAAGGGCGCG
>NW_005371854.1:38696-75814 GCF_000412655.1 Myotis brandtii | reverse complement strand
TCTGGGCCCGGGGTCAGTCACCCCTGCGCTCGCAGGCTCGGAGCTGGCTGCGCCCCTTTGGCCGGCGGGGCACCGAGCCTGGAGGCCTTTCCGGGGGCTGACATCTCCCTCGCTGGGCTAGGCACCTTGCGGCAGCCCCGAGGGTCTTTTTAGGAGCCCGGTTGGTGCACTTCAAACTAGGAAAACTGGAGAGCTTATCAACACTGAATCGGACAATCTTCAAAATCTCCATTAGAGAATTGCTCTATCAGTATAAAAAAAAAATCTTGCCCTAACCGGTTTCGCTCAGTGGATAGAGCGTAGGCCTGCGGACTGAAGGGTCCCAGGTTCGATTCCGGTCAAGGGCATGTACCTTGGTTGCGGGCACATCCCCAGTGGGGGGTGTGCAGGAGGCAGCTGATCAATGTTTCTCTCTCATGGATGTTTCTGACTCTCTATCCCTCTCCCTTCCTCTCTGTAAAAAATCAATAAAATATATTTTAAAAAAATAATCTTACTACTCATCTGTTCTTTCCTCATGTTTTGAGGCATTTCTATATGTGATCCCTTGAAAACTGTCATCAGGCAATATTTAGGTAATCTGAGTTAATGACATCTTTTCTCCCTCCCTGGTCTCCTGAGACTGGTTACTCCTCGGCAGTCACGGAGGAGTCTGTTTCCTCTTGCCATGAAACCTAACATGTTCACAGGTCCCAGGTTATTAGGACATGGGCATGTGTGGGGTGAAGGGGGCATTATTCTCCCTACTACGGGAGGGAAACCTGAGGAAAATCTTCAAAAGAGGGAATACCAAGAGCAATGTTTCCCACACATCCCTCTGAGAGTGTGTCCAGTCTCGCACTTGTCAACGTTAAGAAATGCCCAAATCTGTAAGAATTTATATGAGTTTATTTGAGCCAAACCAATGACAATTGCCGGGTAGCACAATCTCAACACATTGAGAAAATGCTCCAGAGAAAGGCAGTTGAGCACCTTATTTTATTCATTAAAATCAAAGGAGAGGACGTAAGGGAGTTACATGAAATCCACTGGTGGTGGATTAGGTTGGCTGGAGAAAGCAAAGGGGGAAATCTCTGAGACTGGATAGAGAGTAAAATGGATAGACACTTCTTTTACATTGGTGGATATGGGATAGTTCACAATTTTTACAGCACATAGAGATGGTAAGTGAGGAACAGGATAGCAATGAGGGGTTCTGTGGTCTCTGCTCTGGTGGGAAATTGTGCCCTGAAATGTCTGGAAAAAGGGAATCACTCTGACATTCCAAAGGCATGTTACAGATGCAAAAAGACAATAGACAGGCTCAGTTAAGGTAAAGCTTGATCTTTATTTTTTGGTTAATCCTCACCCAAGGATATTTTTCCCTTGATCTTTTAAGAGAGGGTGGAAGAGAGAGGGAAGGACAGAGAGAAACATCGATGTGAGAGAAACACACCAATTGGTTGCCTCCTGCATGTGCCCTGACCAGGGCCCAGGCCAGGGAGAAGCCTGCAACCAAGTTACGTGTCCTTGACTGGAATCAAACCCGGACCCTTTGGTCCACAGGCCAAAGCTCTATCCGCTGAGCCATACCAGCTAGGGCAAAGCTTGATCTTTGTCAAGAAAGATACTAGCCTAGGACATGACTACCTGCCATGACTTGCTTTTAGTTAGGAAGTTTTTATTTCAGACTATCCTATGTGGTTGGTCCCTGAGTTCGTATGACTGCCATGCAGGCCTTCCCTGAGCTTGTCAGGTTCAGTACGTGGCCCCCGTTTTTTTGTTTTTTTTTTTGTCCACATACTTTGTATATCTCTGATGCAAATACACTGGTAATGAGGACAACCATTTATTTAACTTTAGCATTCTCACTGTCTAAAGTTTTGTGCTCACTCTCTGGTATATGGACATCCCCAAAGTCTGAAGGTGAGTTTCACAGGATCCCCAGGTACAGGATATCAACCTATTGAAACAGGGTATGTTTCACAGGATTTTTAGCCATGAAATATCTGCCTATTGCTTACTACAAATGCCTGGTGTTTTATCTTTAGAGATAACTAAAATTTCTTATTAATCAAGAATCTTCTAGTGAAATGGAAAAATTGTAAGACATTATTGCTAAACCTAGTCCTCAGTGACATACCAAAGGCCAGTGGAGATGACCAAGGATGGATGCTGGGACTTCGGGTGTCGGGTGTGGCACAGTGCCGCTGAGGCACCAGGAACAGAGGAATAGTGCCCATGCGAAGCCCGAGGTCTGCCCTCCCTGCCTTCACCAATATCATCAGGCTTGCAGTATCTGGTCTGGCCACAACTGTTACACAGTATTGGTATTCTGTTCAAGCTTGGCCCCCTTGCATCATTTATATTCAAAAAAAGAACTCCCTTTCAAAAATCCTGCCATTCATTTAAATTAAGGAACATTCCTTCTTTGGCATCCCCCCTGGCTATATACTAGCTGAGTAGAGCCTGAATCCTGACAGCTGCCTAATTGCATTGATGCGAGGCCTGCTCCCCTCCCCTACCGCCCCTTCGGGAATGATGGAGGCAGGTCCTCAGAAATCACTATAAGTTTCTCAGAACATGGATCCTTCCCTGTCATCATTTATTATGGTCTCTCAGTGCTCAGCAAAGAGAAATAGCTCACTGCATTTGCTCCTAATGTGATAGCGAACGATAATGTCTGTCAATGGAGTTTATCACGACAGGGATGTTTGGTGAACAGGAAGTGAAGGATTTCACTGTTTAACATGCAGGATGGAATGGGTGCCTGGAGAAATGTGAAAACCCTGTACATGCCTCTTTCATTTCTGCGTGCAGATAGTAATGATTTCAGCAGAGGCCAGCACTGCTGGGCAGGATTGAAAGCCTCTTTTTTAGCCTTTGGGAACTATCCTTCCAGGGTTCATTCTGAGGGCCAGGGTCAAATGAGAGTGTCTCTAGGGCTCCCTGCCAGTTCATAGATGGCTTTGACCTGAAACCCTGGCCTGGGCCCTGGGAGCTGGCCAGATAGTCCTTCCCCAGGGCAGTGATGCAATGAGCACAAATGTGCCTCCTTCTCACATTCCATTATGGGCACTCACAGTTGTGTTTCACTGGAATGAAGAGGAAGTGAGAGCCAGAGGAAGTGCCCAGTCAAGCCATATTGGAGCCCAGGGCAAAAGAAAAAAAACAATACTGATCTTGGCTTATCAAAAATTTGATATCTTGTTCATGATGGATTTTTGCATTAATTTTGATGTTAAAGTATTACATTAGAGTATTATCTTCATTATTGAGCTTTTCGGTGCCCCATAAATTTTGCTTCTGAGGTGAATGCCTCACCTACCTCACCTTAGTCCCATCCCTGGGAGGCAGGGTACCAAAACGATGACTTGGATGACAAAGTGGTTTGTAGGAACTAGACTGAACACTTTGATTTCCCCGACTCTCCTAAGAGCCAGGCACTGAGGTAGGGCTATATCATGTACAGCTCATTTTGTTCCAACAACTTTGAAAATACTTTCTTTCCTTCGGGGAAGACACAAGTAGGTACCTGGTAGCACAGAATATTTATTTCTCTAGGGTTTTAAAGACCAGCATTTTGAGTGTGAGGTAGGAAGTGCATAATTTTCTGGGCCTGCAGGACATGGAGGGCCAGTAAGACTTCCCACACAGGAATACCTGGCTTCCTATTTTCTGCCTATCCCCAAATTATCCCACCCCACACCCACTCCAGCCTCCTTCACTGGGGAGCCTTATGCAAATGCTCTGGACCATCATGGCCTCCACACTTGAGTTGCTCCAGCCCTTAGGCTCCTTATCACTCAGATCAGCTTTTACCTTTCAGTACCTTCTGTTTTCCATTCATGATTTTATAAGAATGACTGGATTTCTGGAGGGTAGGATCCCTGTCTTATTCTTCTCCTATATTCTAGTACCCTAATTCATTGTTAGTCACACCACAGTCCCTAAAATGCTGGATGATTGGCAGGATGTATCTGGGAATTCTCCCTACAGGGCCCTCAGGGGAGAGTGTTTTATGCCAATTTGCAGGCTCCGGCAGAAGATGTGTTTTGCCTCTAGGTTTATTCATCAGGCAATCACATTGGAAAGCATTTGTCTACAGCAAGGCATTGTGCCATCTGCAGAAAATGTATACTGAGAGAAGCATGGGCCCAGCCACAAATACGAGTCTGTTTCAAACAAGCAGGGATGAGCCCTACTGCTACCCGGTGAAGGGCATAGTGCTCCTTTCTGCTCTTCCTGTCTCTTCTGAGAACCACTCAGTCCTCCGTATCGGGTGGGATATGAAGGAATTTTCCTGATTATGCCTCACACTGCAATGACATATCCTGTACCTCTTGGCTATAATTCTGGAAGGCATAGAGTGAACTGGTATTACAGAAAAGTAATGTAGGGTTAACATGGCACACAGTTTACAGTAATTTTCAAGGATTTTAGAATTGAAAGGAACATTAGGGAGCATTCAGTTCAATTCAAGCTCCACTTTACAGATGTGGAAGCTGAGGCCCTGAGTGGACAAATGACACTCAAGGTCACACACTGAGTTAGTGGCAGCAACAAGAACACAATGTGTCGATTGCTGGGGCTTTGTTCTTTCTGTTTTCTCAGGCTGCCTCAGCTGAGTGGGTTAAACCTAAGACTTGATAATATGAGGCACTCCAATGCAAAGTCAGTGCACAGATGTTTGAGTTCCAATTTGAGTAAAATGGATTGATTTGTTTAAGCAGATTTATCAACACAGAATAAATTGAGTTGAGACATTTTCTGCTGGTGTGTAATGTTTGTCTCTTTTATTTAGATGTAGGGAAATGTAGTACGCTAAAATCAATGAGTAAATACGCAATTTTCTGCCACAAAACAGGACGTTTCTCACACACTGGTATCTTTGGGAAATTTATGTACTGTAATTGTATCTTTTATTATAATCAGTATGGCCCTGAAAGACCTGACTTTTGAGCACAACCATTGTCTCAGAGAACCAGGTGTCTTAGCAAATATGGCAGAAAATAGAGAAGTCTGTTAACTAAGTATTTTAGTAAAAAGCCTATGGTAGAATTGCATAAATGTTGATTTTTAGATGTAGACAAATTGGGAATATTATTACTGAATCTAAGCTTAACAGTTCGTAGAACATAAGTATCTCATTTTTGGTATCAAGGTTTAGTTTAAGGACACCATATTTATATGTTGATATCTGTAAAACACAATTTTACAATTAGTTAAACTTTTATATAGTTTTATAGTCAAACTTTCAAAATTTCCTTACTTTTTCTTGGGCTAAAGCTATATAAGTGGTGTTGTAATAAACATCTTTCTTCATTCAGAATTTTCTGTTTGAGGTAATTTCCTTGGTGTATATTTCCAAATGTAGAATTGTTAAATTTATTAGTCAGTTTTTTGCAGAGAAACAAACCAATAGGATATAGATATAGATGACATAGATAGAGATAAAGATAGATATAGAGATATAAATACATAAGAGCAGTTTATTATAGCAGTTGACTTATGTGATTATGGAGGCCCATGATCTGCCAAGTGAAGAACTAAATAAGCTGGTGATGTAATGTAGTCTGAATCTGAAGTCCTGAAAAACAGGAAAGTTGTAAATATGATTCCAAGGCCCAAGAACTAGGAGTGCAGGAGAAGATGGTACAGCGACAGCAATTAGAGTCACTACTGGTTAAGCTTAGCATAATCCACTGTCATTCTCCAAGATCCATCTGTCTTCCCAGTCAATGTAGGAGAGTTGAATAGGGAATGTGTGGGAATCATCCTGCATCATTCAAGTCCTTGATGATGGCATGAATCTCTGTAATTCCTCCAAGGATACATTGTTGCTATTTATCTATTTATTTTTGTCTTTCAATATTGCTTTTTAAAAAATATATATTTTTATAGATTTCAGAGAGGAAGGGAGAGGGAGAGAGAGATAGAAACATCAATGATGAGAGAGACTCATTGATGGGCTACTTCCTGCATGCCCCACACTGGGGATTGAGCCCACAACCTGGGGATGTGCCCTGACTGGGAATCTAACCGTGACCTCCTGGTTCATAGGTCAACCACTAAGCCACACTGGCCGGGCCAGTATTGCTTTTGGTTCACTATTTTTTTAGGTTGAGGCAATTCTAATAGCTTTCACTTGGCCTTTCCCACCATAATAGCCCTTGCCCCAAAGTTTAGGAAACCAATGTGGAGATTCTGCTAAGTCCGTGGTCGGCAAACTGTGGCTCGCGAGCCACATGCGGCTCTTTAGCCCCTTGAGTGTGGCTCTTCCTAAGCCTTAGGAGTACACTAATTAAGTTAATAACAATGTACCTACCTATATAGTTTAAGTTTAAAAAATTTGGCTCTCAAAAGAAATTTCAGTCGTTGTACTGTTGATATTTGGCTCTGTTGACTAATGAGTTTGCCAACCACTGTGCTAAGTATGTCTGTTCCAATTATAAATATTGGAAATGGGAAAATAACCATTAGACCCACTGTGAGATGGACCTGAGCTAAAACCCCACAGATCACCTGACCTTCAGTAGCCCATACTCTGAGTGGAGGGACACAGTGATGTTTCAGGTCCCCTGGAATTAGTGTCACTTCAGTGGTTCCTGAAAGATCTGATTATTTACCTCTCTGCAATGCAGTTATCCTGGTAAAAGGCCAGAGGAAGATTAACAGTATAAATTTTAGGTAGTGTACCAGGGCCCTTCCTTAAGAGGGCCTCTTCTTCATTCAAAGAACTCTGAGTCTCTAAACTGGCTCAATTCTGAGAATTGATTAAGGGCCCATAACTCTGTTTTTATGACTCAGGTTAGATTTTTGTTCACTTAACCTAGAACTTTTCTGCTTGTACAGATCAAGTAAGAATTTAGTAGGCTTGCTATCGATTTCACTTCTAGGAACCCCGTGATTAACTAGGGAATACCAGAGGTCTGTGTGAGTCAAGACTGTTCTGATTGCTGCTTTGACACTGCTGTCTATTATAGTAACCATGTCCATCTTGCTCTTGGCAGTAAGTACCATCACTGGGCCCCTACCATCCTGGGATCCAATTACTCCCGTTTCCAATGGAGTGGCTCAGTTCCTTCCCATCATAAGGTCTGGCCTTACAGAAAGGAGCAATCACAGAGCTTTTCAGGAATGCTAGGGCTCCCCTCACAAATGTCTCTCACAGTGTTGGTATGGCATCTGGACTTTCCCAATGTAAGTGAGTAGATCTTAAATGACAAAGGCACTCTAACATTCCAATCTCCTTAAGCCTCAGAATCCCTTCCTCTACATTAAACCAAGGAAGGTCACGCATTTCCAGATTGCTCATGGTGGGCCATCTTTTGGTCCATGTTTCAGACAACTAAACAAACTATTAGAGTCCTTTCTAACTATCTAAACTGCAACATTAAATGCAGACTCTCTCCTTAGTGAGCCTATATCAATAAATTTGACCTGGTCCAACCTTATTCCTTCTTTCCACCATTATTCCACACCATTAGTATACATTCCCAGGCACATTCCTCAGATTTCTGCTTATGCAAATTAGAAAATTCAAGTAGTTCTTTTGGAGTGTAGCACACCTCCTCATGGGTCACACTTTATAACTCATCTTTAGGGACCTGCTGAGACTTCAGTCTAGTTATATGTCTAGAAACAAAGAGGGGTGGTGGGAGAATGAGCATTTGTCTTGCATGGCAACTGCCTCAGGGGAGAGCATTATGGCTGCTTCTCCCTATGTAACTCTTCATCTGGCTGTTCATCTTTCATCACATTCTTTAATAAATTGGTAAATGTGTTTCTCTGAGTTCTTTGAGCTACTCTTGCCAATTACGTAATGAAAACTGAGGAGTGGGTTGTGGGAAAATGATGTGTAACAAAGTCAGACGGGGGACCTTCTACCTGTGACTGGTGTCTGAAGTTGGGTAGGAGAGGCTTGTAGGACTAAGCCCTTAACCTGTGGAATCTGACACTGTCTCCAGGTAAAGAGCATCAGAATTGAGTTAAATCGTAGAACACCCAGCCCGTGTCATGGAGAATTGTTTGGCTGTGGAAACCCCACATATCTGGTGTCAGAAGTGTTATGGTGTGGTAGTAATGTGAGAGTAAAGGAGACACAAAGGAAAAGGACTGGATTTTCTTTTCCTAGCACACTGCCAGAGCTTCCATCTGAGTATCTTGCTACCTGAATTAGTTGGCCCCTAAGGACAAGTGTCATAATTTTCTCTGATAAAATCCTAATGTCCAGTAAGCTAACAACCATTTTATTTTCTTTTTACTTTCTTTCTCAATAGGCCCTTTGATAGAAAGCTTTTGGCTCCCTCTTTCCAAAACCATAATTCTGTACAGTTTGGAACACTCCAGTTAATTAGAGATCTTTAAATTCTGCCAAAATAGAGGAAGGACCAGACTTAAAAATATATTGTCTTGCTCACACATGGATTGATCCAAAAACAGTATTTTAACCTAAGCTCTGAAATACAAATTTATAGTAACTATTATCCAAGGGGAAATTAAAACTTTGAAAAACTACATTTTGGCTACTTGATATATTTATTACTCAATTTCAGAACTTCATAATAAGCTCATAGCTATAAATCTAGTGATTGCTTAGAACTTACACATGAATTTAAAATCAAAGTTAAAACCACTTATTTTGTCTCTATAAAGTTGTTTGTGTGTGTGTTCCTGGGGCAGTTGTATTAGATATCCAAAGAGGAAGAACATTGTTTAAAAATATATAATTAATCCTCTCAGATTATTTTAGAATATATTATAAAATAGAAGGTCTATTTTAGAACTGATTTTTGAGAAATGGCCATCACTGCCAAGTAAAAGTTATGACAATAGTCAAATACCAAAGTGCAGGTAAGATAGTTATGGAGGTAATATCTTTACTATTAAAACAAGCTTTTAAAAACGTATATAAAAATGTTTGAAATTATAAGAAATTATTTAACAAAACACATGAGTAAATATATAACTCATTAAAGAGTAATTACAGCTGTTAAAGGAAATGAAAATCTACAGCCTTATTCATTATAATAAATGCAAAATAAAACACTTATAAAATTCATAGCTGTTTTATTCAGAAAAGACAAAAACCATAGCCCATCAAGAGAAGAATCAATAAAATGCCTGTGGTACATGGAATACAGCTCAGCAGTAAAAAGGGAGAAGAAAACCCGAATCTCAGAAACATTATGCTCCACGAAAGAATCCCCATGCCAAGGGTACATGCTGTATGATTCCACTGACATGATGTTCTAGAACTGGGGCAAGTAAACTGTGATTTACAATACTGGGAGGCCCTCTCTGGTTTGGTTCAGTGGATAGAGTATCAGCCTGCGGACTGGAGGGTCCCAGATTTGATTCCTGTCAAAGGCACATGCCCAGGTTGCAGGCTCAATCCCCAGTGAGGGGTGTGCAGGAGGCAGCCGATCATCATTAATGTTTCTATCTCTCTCCATTCCTCTCTGAAATCAATAAAAATATATTCAAAAAATTTTTTTAAATAACACACTGGGAGAAGGGCATAGTTTAATGAAAAAAGGCATGAAGCAGCTTTTTGGCATAATGGTAATGTCCTGTATCTTCTTTTTTCTGTGGAGGAACTAATTTATTTCACGCTGAGATCCTCATGGGCGACAGGTTCACACTGGGTACAGATGACGCTGAGTGGCAGACAACATGCAGCAGTAACAAGTGTATCTGGAGAGGCCGCAGGGAGCAGGTGAAATGGTCCAGTCTGGAAGACCCTAAAAAAGTCGGCAGGTGGCCATGCTGATGCCCGGGACATGATGCTGGCTGGGGTACGGCCCTCGGTCTCACACGGAGGACTGTCCACTGTGGGAGCTGCAGAAGCCAGTGGTGCAGGCAGGGCCTGGAGAATCACAGGCGCTGGTGCAGTCACAGGGACAGGCAGTTCAGGGTGAGGTGGTGGTCCGAGGGCTGGCAGGAAGCCTGGTAAATATGGGCTGTGTGCCACGTGTAAAACAGGCTCCTCCCCATCGTGGGAATTTTCCAGTTCACAAACTCCCTTGGTAGTTAAAGACCGCTTTTCCATTTTCACCTGTATTTTGGTCAAACCATCTAAGGTGGCCTGCAGCTCCTTGTGAGTTCCTTAGTGTATTCTGGAAGCCTCTGTTCTGCATTTTCATTGCAAGCCGGGCTGCCGCTCTCCATCTTGTCTTCACTCAATAAACTGATTTTCCTGTTGGCAATATTATTTGTGGTAGCAAAGCCTGCATCATTGAGGGTTTTCCATTTCAGCATTAAATTGTACCAACTGACTGCACTGTCCTTAATTTTTCTCTCACTGACCGATAAGACAGGTTTTCTGGGCATTGCACTTCCAAGACTCTTTGCTTCCATGTGATTCGCTGATATCTCAGGGGAGAGTGTCCTGTATCTTAACAGAGGTTTGTGTCTCATACGTGTATGTTTGCCAGAACTCATCAAATGGCACACTGAAGCATTCACTATATTTAAATTTTACCTAAAAAACACAAGTCGATGCCTGGCTGGTGTTGCTCAGTGGTTAGTGTCCACTCTTGCACGGATGGGTCACATTCTCAGTGAGGGGCATGTATCTGGGTTGCAGGTTTGCTCCCTGTCCCTGTTCAGGGTGCATGTGGGAGACAACCAGTCGATGTGTCTCGCTCACATCAATGTTTGTCTCTCCCTCCCTCCCTCCCTCCCTCCCTCCCACTGTCTTTGAAAAGCAATGGAAAAAATATCCTCAAATGAGGATTAACAACAACACCCCTCCCACACCAGTCAACACATATTGAACTCTAATGATATGCTAAATGATATACTAATGATACTAAAATGCTGAGAGGGGAAAGTATACAGTTTAATACTTTGAAATATAATAAAAATAATATGTATTGGTGGATAGATATTTAAGTGTGTGTTAAAGCAAATACAGCAAAATGTTCCTTCTAAACTCAAACTGTGGATATATGGGCAGACATTAAACAATTCTTTCAACATTTTTGTATCTTTTAATTTTTTCTTAGTACATTTTTTACTAAAAAAACTCTAAAATACTATTTTACCTATTAAATGAGCAAAAAGATTAAGTAAATATTGAAGTATTTTTTAAAGTATGAGCAAAAGTTAAAAAAATAATGCAAAATAATGGCTATGATCCTATAAGACTGTTAGTCTGTCTGTGGGTGTGTAATTGATATAATATTTTTGGAATGCAACCTGGCAATTTGAATCAAAAGCCATAACCTTGCCCTACCTCACCTAATAATCCTACATTTTTATTACCTGTGCTTCTGGTGTCAGATATAAGAAATAATTGCCAAATCTATTGTTATGAAGATTTTGCCCTATGTTTTCTTCTATTAGCTATGTTGTTTTAGGTCTTATATTTAGTTCTTTCATTCATTTTTAATTAATTTTTGTGAATGGTGTAAAATATGGGTTCAATATTATTTTTCTGCATGTAGTTATCCAGTTTTTCCAACATCATTTATTGAAGAGACTATCCTTTCCCTATTAGATGTTAGTAGCTCCCTTATCAAATATTAGTTGACCACATATGTGGGGGTATAATTCTGAGCTCTGTATGTGATACTGTTGGATAAAATGTCCTCTAGATGTTTGTTAGGTCCATTTGGTCTAATGTTTGGTTCAAGTCCATCATTTCCTTATTGATTTTCTGTCTGGATGATGTATCCATTGTTGAAGGTTGGGTATTGAAGTCCCCTATTATTACTGTATTATTGTATTACTAGAGGCCCAGTGCATGAAATTCGTGCACAGGTAGGGTCCCTAGGCCTGGCCGGTGATCAGGGCCAATCTGTGGGGCGACTGGTGGGGCGATTGGGGGGACCCCCGCTGGCACCCGCCTTGGCTGGCCTAGGGCCTGCAGGCTGGGAGAAGCTCCTGCATTGAGCGTCTGCCCCCTGGTGGTCAGTGCACATCATGGCGACCAGTCGTTCCACCAGTCGTTCTGCCGTTCAGTCGATTTGCATATTAGGCTTTTATTATATAGGATTGTCTATTTCTCCTTTCATTTCTATTAGTATTTGTTTAATATATTTGGTGCTCCAATGTTGAATGCTTATCTCTTTACAATTGTTATATCTTCTTGATTTCTTGATGAATTGACCCCTTATCATTATACTAGAGGCCCAATGCACGAAAATTCGTGCAAGAGTAGGCCTTCCTTCCCCCAGCTGCCGGCACTGACTTCCCTCTGGCACCCGGGACCCGAGCTGGCTTCCCTCGGGCCGCCCACAGACACTCGGGACTCGGGCTGGCTTCCCTCCGGCCCCAGCTTGGTCAGGAAGGACGTCCGGAAGATGTCCAGTCTACTTAGCATATTACCCTTTTATTATTATAGATAATGATCTTCTTGTTGCTTATTACTATTTTTGGCTTAAAGTATATTTTATATGATGTAAGTACAGCTAACTCCATTTTCTTTTGGTTTCCACTTGCATGAAATATCTATTTCCATCCATTTGCTTTGATTCTACGTATCCTTAAGGCTCAAGTGAGTCTCTTATAGGCAGCATATAGCTGGGTCCTATCCTTTTAAAACTATTCAGCAATTCTGTGCCTTTTGATTGGTTAATTAAATCCATTTACATTTATAGTAATTTTGCTTTCTGGTTCTTTTGTATTTCCATTATTACTTTTCCTCTCTGTTTCTGTTTACCTTTGTAAATTGGATATTTTCTTTGTTGGTATACTCTGTTCCACACCCTCTCGCCCCCTCCCCCCTTCCTCTGCTCTAGGTTTTTGCTTTATAGTTCCCATAGGGCTTACACATCTTATCAATAAAACTGTCCATTTTAGGCTGATAGCAACTCAACTTTGGACACCTGTAATAGCTCCAGCCTTTTATTCCTCCCTTTTAAATTGTTGATATCATGCCCTGGCCGCTGTGGCCCAGTTGGTTGGGCATTGTCCCTATACTGACTCTTTCTAATGTTCCATCATTCATTCATTCAACATTTTTTGAGACGAGAGGAAGAAAAAGCATTCCAGCCCTGGCTGGTGTGGCTCAGTCTTCCAATGCACCAAAAAGATCATGGGTTCGATTCCTGGTCAGGGTTTCGGGGCTTGATCCCTAGTAGGGGGTATGCAGGAGGCAGCCAATTGATGTTTCTCTCTCTCTCTCTCTCTCTCTCTCTCTCTCTCTCTCCCTTCCTCTCTCCCTAAATTCAATAGTAATAATAATTTTTTTTAAAACCATAAATAAAGAAAAAGCATTCTATATGAAGAGAAGGCCTACAGGAAGTCTGGGTATGAAAAAGTGTGTGCTCCAGGATGTGAAGGAGATGTATTATGCCTAGAGAGAAGAGAACAAGAGAAAGAGTGGCAAGAAATGAGGCTGGAATCATGGCAATTCACCAGGTCCAATAAAACCTAAGGTCAGATGAGGGTTTTGGACATTATTCCAAGGACAATGGAAAGCCATGGATAGCTGTCAAGCCAATGAGTGACCAGACTGGGTCACCTGGGTGCAGTGGGAAGGATGGCTAGAAAGGAAGGCCTTAACCTCTGTAAGGCTTAGTTTCCTTCATGCCTCACAGTATTAGTGCAAAGATTAAACAAGGAAATAAATCCAAATTCCCTGGAAGGATGTTTGGCACGTGACAACCAGGAAATGTTGGTGCCTTGTTCTCCAACAATCCTGGTTCTTTTTCATTTAATCCCATTTTTCTCTTTATCCTCTTGACCATATTTTGAGCAAAACATTACCTTTCTAACTTTTTTACTGCAATTAAAATAGATTACTGTGCTAGACACAGTAAACAAATATGAATAAGACCTGGTCCTTTCTTAAAACGTATTTACAATAAACCATAACATAATCTAATATGAGCTACACTAATGACAAGAGCCAAAGCTCTCAGAGAGCAAAAACAGCATCCTTTGTCTCTCTGTCCTTAATTGAGCAAAATATACAGCACGAACTTCTTGGAAAATGATGCATGCTCTGGGAGCTCAGAGGATTGAGTAGGAGGCGTGGATGCACCGAGAGTTCAATCTCAGGCTTTCATACAGGCTCAGCGATGACTAGCTTTTCCCCCTTGTGTATTTTGTTGGTATTATTTGGGATCTGTCAGTGCACTTTCTGATTCATTTGCTATGAGTCATTCTCAGAGTCAATGCTATAATCACATTTTCAAATACAAAGTTTCTACCATAAAGCACACTCTTCAATAACATGAAAACTTCCCTACCAAGACTTTCCTTTAAATAGCAAAGTTTAGTGGTTGAGCCATCGACCTATGAACCAGCCCTGACTGGGAATCAACTGCACAGTTGATTCCCAGTCAGGGCACATGCCCGGGTTACGAGCTCGATCCCCAGTGTGAGTGTGCAGGAGGCAGCCCATCAATGATTCTCCCTCATCATTGATGTTTCTATCTCTCCCTCTCCCTTCCTCTCTGAAATCAATAAAAATGTATTTAAAACAATAAATATCAAAGTTTATTGCCACTGAACCACACCATTAGTGATTGGCTAAACTTTCCTTTTAATGACTACCTCGTAGATCAGCTTCATTTCAATGTTTGCTACAATTCTGAAAACTGGGTAAATAAAGGGCTGATTTCTCCAAGGAGTGAACTTTTATTATTTGGCATTTTGTGAACTTTCCAAAAGCATCTAGAAGTCTTATAGCCCTTTCTTTCTCCAATCCTATAGTGTAGTAATGAGGGTTTCCCACAGCTGTATTAAAGATTTTTATATTGGGCCTCTTCTATTCTTCAGTCTCAGTAGAAAATTCACTGTCAATAGTTTTTGAGCATATAGTATATTCTGGGCACTAGAAATATAAGGGTAAATAAGACAGACACCATTCCTGTTTTGTTATTGTTGTTGTTAATCTTCACCAGAGGATATTTTTCCATGGATTTTTCAGAGAGAGTGGAAGGGAGGGGGAAAGGCAGAGAGAGGGAAAAATTAATGTAAAAAGGCACGTTGATTGGTTGCCTCCCGAATGCAACCCAACCAGGGCCCGGGATGGAGCCTATAACTGAGGCATGTGACCTTGACCGGAATCAAACCTGTGACCCTTCAGTCCACGGACTTATGCTCTAACTACTTAGCAGCCGGCTAGGGCCACCATTCCTGTTTTAATGATGCTTAGTCTGATGTCAAAGAAAAGAGATAATTATATAAACTGGTATAGTGATTATATATTAGCCAGTGTTCCACAAGAGAAATAGAACTAGTAGGATATATACATATCTAGAATATATTTAAAATATACATATAGGTTGTCCTCCAAAAATGTATACATACTTTGAATAATTATATATTCCAGTGGGATAAAGCTGAAAAGAAAGAAATATCAATAGAGCTCTCAGCTGTTAAAGGGTGTACATATTTTTTGGGGACACCCTGTACATATATAAATATGTGCATATGTCTGTATATATACATGTATATATGTATCCAGTCAGGGCACATGCCCGGGTTACGAGCTCGATCCCCAGTGTGAGTGTGCAGGAGGCAGCCCATCAATGATTCTCCCTCATCATTGATGTTTCTATCTCTCCCTCTCCCTTCCTCTCTGAAATCAATAAAAATGTATTTAAAACAATAAATATCAAAGTTTATTGCCACTGAACCACACCATTAGTGATTGGCTAAACTTTCCTTTTAATGACTACCTCGTAGATCAGCTTCATTTCAATGTTTGCTACAATTCTGAAAACTGGGTAAATAAAGGGCTGATTTCTCCAAGGAGTGAACTTTTATTATTTGGCATTTTGTGAACTTTCCAAAAGCATCTAGAAGTCTTATAGCCCTTTCTTTCTCCAATCCTATAGTGTAGTAATGAGGGTTTCCCACAGCTGTATTAAAGATTTTTATATTGGGCCTCTTCTATTCTTCAGTCTCAGTAGAAAATTCACTGTCAATAGTTTTTGAGCATATAGTATATTCTGGGCACTAGAAATATAAGGGTAAATAAGACAGACACCATTCCTGTTTTGTTATTGTTGTTGTTAATCTTCACCAGAGGATATTTTTCCATGGATTTTTCAGAGAGAGTGGAAGGGAGGGGGAAAGGCAGAGAGAGGGAAAAATTAATGTAAAAAGGCACGTTGATTGGTTGCCTCCCGAATGCAACCCAACCAGGGCCCGGGATGGAGCCTATAACTGAGGCATGTGACCTTGACCGGAATCAAACCTGTGACCCTTCAGTCCACGGACTTATGCTCTAACTACTTAGCAGCCGGCTAGGGCCACCATTCCTGTTTTAATGATGCTTAGTCTGATGTCAAAGAAAAGAGATAATTATATAAACTGGTATAGTGATTATATATTAGCCAGTGTTCCACAAGAGAAATAGAACTAGTAGGATATATACATATCTAGAATATATTTAAAATATACATATAGGTTGTCCTCCAAAAATGTATACATACTTTGAATAATTATATATTCCAGTGGGATAAAGCTGAAAAGAAAGAAATATCAATAGAGCTCTCAGCTGTTAAAGGGTGTACATATTTTTTGGGGACACCCTGTACATATATAAATATGTGCATATGTCTGTATATATACATGTATATATGTATATAATTATATATATATATATATATAGAGAGAGAGAGAGAGAGAGAGAGAGAGTGAGAGAGAGAGGGAGATTTGCAAGGGATGGGCTTACACAATTGTGGGGGTTGGCTAGTCAAGTGCAAAATTCATAGGGTAGGCAGTCAAAAAAGGAAGGCTGGAAACTCTCAAGCAGGAGGTGATATTGCAGTTCATAAGGGAAATTTCTTATTTTCAGGGAAACGTTCCTTCTGCTCTTAAGGCCTTTAAACTACTTGGAACAGGCCCACCTTGATTATGGAGGCAAGTCAAGTGATTGTAGATGCTAATGGCATCTTTAAACTACCTTCACAAAAATACCTCAATTAGGGTTTGAGTGACTAACTCAGTGACTAGCCTAGCCACGGTGACATGCAACATACTATCATGACAATGTTTGGAAAATGCTATGGTAGAGAAAGAATATAATGCCAACAACAGACATAGCAGGGGCATATATCTCAGTGTAAAGGGAGTCAGATGTTTTCCTGAAAGAATTGACAAATAAGGTAAGACCTGAGAGATGAGTAGAAATTAGCTAGATAAACAGGTATGTAGAGAATATTCTGGGATGTGGGAAGTTTATACAAAGCCAGAGAGAGCCCCTAGAAATGCAATTTTCTCTTAATCAGGGTTGTTGTTTTTTTTTTCGGGGGTGTGGTGGGCCTCCTTTTAGAGGTGATGGTTGTTCTTTAACAGATGTCAAGATTTTCTTTATGCTTTGGTCATTATTACTTAGCTTATTGTAATGTTAGTGCTGAGTTAGATGCAACTCTATTTTCACATTTTAATTAGCATTTCCAATAACTGGTAGGATGATGCACATTTTCATATGAAGCACTTTTTTCATATGTTTGACATTCAGGTTTCCTCCTTCATAGATTGCCTGTTTGTAAATTATCCTATTGAACAGCTTTCTTTTCCTTATTGATTATATGTGATGTGTATATTACTAGAAATCCTTTGTCCTAATGTGCATTGCAGACATACTGCCCAGAGACCAGTCCAAACTGGGAACTGGGGGTAACTTTGTAGACTAAGCCAGAGAGTTCGGGGGAGGGGGGAGGAGGGGGGACAGTGGTCTCGATTCTGGGCTCCAGTTTTGCTGCTAGGACAAAGCCCCCATATGGAGCAAGAACAACAGAAGCAAAGGAAAGAAATGGGGAAAGGAGAGCACACGTCACAAAGCACAGAATTTTCTAACAATTCAAATAAATGAAGTAGGGGGAGCTTTGAAGCTAGGAAAGCTACGTTGGCTGTCTTTTTTTTTTTTTTTTCCTAGTACAGGCACACTCATTTTGCTGAAATATAACCATTGGGAAAGAAAATTAGTAAAATTATTTCAGAAAAATTAGGAGCAGAATATCATTCTTTTAAGCAATGAAAACAAGCCAGAAAGACATACCCAGAAACAAGCTCAAAGAAATTAAGAAAATCATAAAAGTTATAAAAAGAACAACTTAAATAAGAATAAAAATAATTCAGAAATGATATTATTGGAAAAAAAGAAAACAAGAGACTTGAAAATGTAGCTTACAAAGCATTAGAAATAAAAGAAACAATATTTTAGAAATGGAGACTAAATAAAAGTGATATATTAGTTAATAAATACTATGAGTCATGTATAAAGAGAAACAGGAAATGAAAGAGAATTTTTAAATTAAAATATGAACGAAATTTAAAAAATACGAGAAAGTGATATAGAACACTAGCAAAGTGTGTGTGTGTGTGTGTGTGTGTGAATCCCTGAAGAAGACCAAAGCAATAGAATAAATACTAAAAAATGACCACTGAAGAAAACCATTCTGAAATAAAGTACAATTTAAATCATATATAAAGAATATACTGTGTACCTTGGAAAATCAATCCAGAATGACTGACACCAAGGCATATTCTAATAAAAAAATTAGAATATAAAGAAAAAAATTAAAAATGGATATTCAGTTTCAAAAAATTTATAAGTCTCTTCCAGCTAGAAATTTTAAGATATTATATGATTCAGGACTCCCTGTGAGGGGGTAACATCAGGTATGAGCCGCTCATGGCTCCTGCCAGTTCTTGAGCAGCTGCAGCCCTGGCCTGAACCCTGGGTGCTCACCCACAGTGCTCTCCCAGTGCAGAAGAATTCAACCAGCACAAAGCTGTCCCCTTTGCATATTCCACTTTGTACATTCATGAGAATGAGGGTCTGAGATAGGTAGGGCAACCTTATTTATAATCTCAATGATGAAGTTATACAGGAGAATATATTGCATTTCTGGGCAGTAAGAAATGGGAGATTAAGTGAGGGCTTTGCCTTTCATAGAATAATCATCTATAATAATAAAAGCATAATATGCTAATTAGACCAAACATCCTTCCAAACGACCTCCTGGACAAAGCTGGGGCTGCAAGGGAAGCTTGGGTCCCGGATGCCGGAGGGTAGCCAGTGCCAGCAGCTGTGAGAAGGAAGGCCTACTCTTGCATGAATTTCATGCATTGGGCCTCTAGTTAACTATAAGGCACCAGTAAGTAAAAGCTAAAATTGGTAGAGATCATTTATGTGTTAAGATCTAAAGAACCTCCCAACATTAAGAGGAAAAAGAGTTTCTCTCAGTAATGGATGAAGTTCCACTATTAGACATTCATTCCTTTGGTTTAAGCCCTATCCTTGGCACACTGGAAATATTTAATACCCTTGACCATTATGATGGAAATGGTAGCAGCATACTCAAGATTCTTTCCACCCTCCTAGTTAGCTGAAAAACTAAAGCATAAATGTTCCCACACTTCCTTAAAGTTATTGAATGAGGCAAATTTTGTCCATTTAGATATCTTATGAGAGAACTGGAAGACAGAGTGAGACAGTTCTATCTTGACACTCTTCTGTTTTCTGCCAGTGAGCAGTCAAGAAGCCAGGGATTCTACAGCAGCATCCCAGGGCCCAGAATCATGTGGGTGCTGAATGGTAGTTGTGGCAGCTCCAGGGGCAGATCACAGACTCCATGGGATTTTCTTGATACCTACACTTCAAATGTGTGGACATCCTTAGGCCCTAACGTTATGACTATGGTAAATATAGTCTCTTCCTGAACTACAAATATTATTTTTCAACATGTAAGTCCCTGTATAAAATTCCATTGTGCTTAAAATACCCAGAGTAGCTTCTGTTTGTAAAAGTGAATGGGACTGTCACAGATGTGATTAAGAGTGCCAAGTGGGGAGAAGGAATGAAGCAATGTGAAGGAATAAATTTTCACATGCGTGCATGAGATCTAAAACATGGGAAGAAAACAAAGCTCACAAGAAAACCAGTCTTATTTTATAGTTGACTGAAAGATGGCTTCTTGAAAATTGTTTCTTCCAGAGAACTAACCATTAAATCAGGCTTGCCTTCTCCACAAAAATAAAATAAAATATGAAATAATAATCATCATGCCTCCCAACTAACCTCCAAGTAAATCTCACTGCCATCATACAATATCCCTCATTTGTTCTTTGTTGTTCTATATCCATCTCCTTCCTTTCTCTCCCCATGTTTTTAAAATATATTTTTATTGATTTTAGAGAGGAAGGGAGAGGGCGAGACAGATAGAAACATCAATGATGAGAGAGAATCACTGATTGGCTGCCTCCTGCATGTGCTCTACTTCGGATCAAGTCCGCAACCTCAACATGTGTCCTGACCCAGAATTGAACCATGACCTCCTGGTTCATTGGTTGATGCTCAACCACTGAGCCACACCATCTAGGCCCCATGTTTTTTTATTTAAAAATATTTTTATTGATTTTTTTATAGAGAGAGAAAAAGGGGGCGGGAGAGAAAAATCGATTTGTTGTTTCACCTATTTATGCATTCATTGAGTGCTTCTTGTATGTGCCCTGCCTGGAGATTGAACCCACAACCTTGGTGTATCGGGATGATGCTGTAACCAACTGAGCTACCTGGCCAGGGCTACCGCTCCCCATTTTAATAAAACAAAAGTATGAGACTGGAACGGGCGTCAAGGTATTTTAGTTAAATGTTACTATTTTCTAGACATATAATGAGGCCAAATTAGAATGACTTTCCTAATATGACCTATCCATGATCCAATGACTACATATGATCTAAATTTACCCCATACCTAATAGGACTGTAGTGAAGAAAAATCAATGGAAGAGGGCTGAACTCGGCATTTAATGCTCAGCATACATGACAGAGTTGGAATAAACTTTCGCAACAACCTCCTCTATCCTGCCTTATCAGCTGCAGGCCCTGATCTCTGTCTTCCTACAGAGAGAGCAGAAGGACTTACAATAGTATTTTGGCAGTGAAAACTCCTGAACTTCTGAGGCCAAAAGAACAAATCATCCCAGGTTGGCCACAGGGCAAAGCAGGAAAAGGAAAAACAACTATATTCTAGCCTGTGGTTTCTGATTAACCCTTGGGCTCCTTGTAGTATCCAACCCTTCACATTCTCATTTTTAAAAAAATATATTTTATTGATTTTTTTACAGAGAGGAAGGGAGAGGGAGAGAGATAGTGAGTTAGAAACATCGGTGAGAGAGAAACATCGATTCAGCTGCCTCTTGTACGCCCCCTACTGGGGATGTGCCCGCAACCCAGGTACATGCCCTTGACTGGAATCGAACCTGGGACCCTTGAGTCCGCAGGCCAACGCTCTATCCGCTGAGCCAAACCAGCTAGGGCCACATTCTCATTTTTTAAAATATATTTTTATTGATTTCAGAGAAGAAGGGAGAGGGAGAGAGAGATAGAAACATCAAGGATGACCTAAATTAGGCATTTCTCCAAAGAGGACATACAGATGGCCAAGAGACATGAAAAAATGCTCCAAGTCACTGATCATCAGAGAGATGCAAATTAAAATGACAATGATGTATCGCCTCATATCTGTCAGAAAGACTACCATCAACAAATGACAAGTGCTGGTGAGGATGTGGAGAAAAGGGAACCCTAGTTCACTGTTAGTGGGAATGCAGATTGGTGCAACCATTACGGGAAACAATATGGCATTTCCTCAAAAAATTAAATACGGAACTGCCATTTGACCCAGTGATCCCACTTCTAGGTATATACCCTAAGAAGTGCAAAACACCAGTCAGAAAGAATGTGTGCACCCCTATGTCATAGCAGCACAATTTACAATAGCTAAGATCTGGAGACAGCCCCAGTGCCCATCAGTAGATGAATGGATAAAAAAGTGGTGGTACATTTATACCATGGAATACTATGAAGCAGTAAAAAAGAAGAATCTCTTACCCTTTGGGACAGTATCACACTAAGTGAAATAAGTCAGTTAGAGAAAGACAAGTATCACATGATCACACTCATATGTGGAATCTAAGTAACAAAATAAACTGACAAATAGAGTGGATGCAGAGACATGGAAGCATGGAACAGAATGCGGAATCTTAGAGGGAAGGGGGGGGAAGGTGGGTTGGGTGGGAGGTAATCAACCAAAGACCTTGTATGCATATATGCATAACCCATAGACACAGACAATAGGGTACTAAAGGTCTGGGGTGGGAGGTGGGGGCAGGCTTTAGGGGTCAATGGGGGACTTGTAATACTTTCAATAATAAAGAATTATTTTTTTTTAAAAGTTCCCACAAACCTCAAAAACACACACACATACACAAAAACAAAACATCAATGATAAGAGAGAATCATTGATCGTCTGCTTCCTGCACACCCCCTACTGGGGACTGAGCCCGCAAGTTGAGCATGTGCCCTTGAGCAGAATTGAACCTGGGACCCTTTAGCTCTCAGGCTGACGCTCTATCCACTAAGCCAAACCAGCTAGGTCCCATGTTCTCATTTTAACTGAAGGTTTTCTGTGGCTTGCCCTTATTGGTGCTGAAGAGAATTTAGGAATTCACTGCTTAAGTGTGTTTGACAACTGCTTAAAGGTGTGCTGAGGACAAGTGGCCTAGGCTGGTTGGTTGATTGTGCACAAACTTCAAGGAAATTTGCCGGGAAAAATGAACATGATTTCTACTCATCTCCTCAAAGCCCTATTATTCAGTGACACACTCCTCACAAGATTGCAGTCTGGGTCACTGGGCACCTCCCTCATCACAGACTTTGCACCATGACTGTGCCTCCTGAGAGGAACTATAAAATCACCCACTCACCAGGTGTCCTTGCATGCACACCTCCTTTAAAGCAGACAAAGCTGAGAAGAAACGACTAAGAAAATAGCCTTTGGATACTGAAATAGGGGTCACAGCAATTCATTACAGCCATAGTGATCATTACTAAGTTCTCACTGAATGCCTACAGGCTTCTTTCTATTCGTTTTCCAAGCTATCGTTATAAAAGCTATTGTTAAAAAAGATCATGAAGGAGGATTCTGGGAGAATGGTGGGATAAAAAGTACCAGGTATCGCCCTAACCGGTTTGGCTCAGTGGATAGAGCGTCAGCCTGCAGACTCAAGGGTCCCAGGTTTGATTCTGGTCAAGGGCATGTACCTTGGTTGTGGGCACATCCCCAGTAGGGAGTGTGCAGGAGGCGGCTGATCGATGTTTCTCTCTCATCGATGTTTCTACCTCTCTATCCCTCTCCCTTCCTCTCTGTAAAAAAATCAATAAAATATATTTTTTTAAAAAGTACCAGGTATCTGTCTCCCCACTTAGCCAACAACTGCACTCGTAAACCTGTCAAATGCAATTATTTTTGAACTCTGGAGAGTATTGAAGGCTACTAACTTCCAAGAGAAGACTTGGACTAAAAATTGTAGCTAATTTTGGCCAATTCCAACTCTTAGGACTATAAGAGTTGGAACCCATATAGCTATGGGTTCTCCACCCCAGCCAAGTGGCAGTTAGATGTGCATGTGTTCCTGGACAGCTTGCAAACAGTGTGTGGAAGCCAGGGTGAATCAAAGAGACCTTGTCCTTCAAATATCTAGAATCTGTGTGTGCTCTGACTACGGATTGCTGCTTTAATCACAGAGGTTCAGCCAAGGGGAGGGTCTGATGGCTATTGTTGCTGCATCTCCTCATTGTTGCAAGCCCCTCCCCTCTGCTAGTAGTGATGGCCAGCGTATTTACAGGGCCAGTGCTCCTTTTCTCCCCCTTTCATTTTTCTCTTTTTCCCAGGGGAAATAGACATTAAAAAACCAACTGTATATACAGGGTAAATTAGAAATAATCACGTATGTACAGGGAAAGCCTCAGAAAAGACCTGAGAAAAACTGAAGTTTATACCTCAGATTTACCCTCAGCACAGAGAAAATCCTGAGGGGCAGGGTTCAGGTTTGGCATACATCTAGGGACCTATCTGCTTTTGATGAACATGAACCAGTGGATGCTATCTTTGTGTTTCCCCTCTCCCTTGACCACACGTATCTCACAGAAAGGAGCTTATACATTCATCTGTAGCCCCAATTTTGTGACTACCGCCCAGGGGCACCTCCAGATCTCCTGGTCTGGTGGCCAGTAGGGCTTATGCTTGTGGTCCCACAGGACTGTATATGTTTGCCTACTTTAAAAGCCGCTGCCTAAGTGTCTGGTTTCTAATTAGCCTGAATCTAGATGCTGACTGAAAACTTATTTGAAGAAGTAATGACTGAAGACTTCCCTAACTTGGAGAAAAAAAGCAGACATGCTGATTCAGGAAGGCTGGCGATTTCCAAATATGATGAACCCAAAGAGACCCACAGCAAGACATATCATAATCAAAATGTCAAATGTTAAAGACAAAGAGAGAATCTTAAAAGCAGCACATATGAAACTGGGCTGCTATTTTACACCATACACAAAAAATTAACTCAAAATGGATTAAAGACTTGAATGTGAGACCTGAAACCATAAAACTTCCAGAAAAACATAGGTAGTAGGTTCTTGAGTTGTGGCAATAATCAATAAGTTTTTGGATCTGACACCAAAGAACAGGCAAGCAGAGCAAAATTCAACAAGTGGAGAATACATCAAACTGAAAGATTCTGCACAGCAAAAGAAACCATTACCAAAATGTAAGTCAACCTACTAATGGGAGAAAATATCTGCACACTATACATCTTATAAGGGGTTAATATCCAAAATATAGAAAACTCATACAACTCAATAACAACAATAAAAAGAACAATTCAATTCAAAATAGTCAGAAGATCTGAATAGACATTTTTCTTAGAAAAAGACATACAGATAGCCAACAGGTACACGAAAAAGTGCTCAATATCACTAGTCATCAGGGCAATACAAATTGTAACCACAATGACATATCATTTCATACCTCTTAGAATGGCTATTGTCAAAAAGATAAGATATAACAAGTGTTGATGAGGATGTGGAGAGAAGGAAATCTTTGTACACTGTTAGTAGGAATGAAAATTGGTGCAGCCACTATGGAAAACAGTATGGAATTTTCTCAAAATATTAAAAACAGAACTTCTATATAATTTATCAATTCCACTTCTGGGTATTTATCCAAAGAAAACAAAAGCACTATCTCAAAAAGATATCTGTACCCCAATGTTCATTACACCATTATTTACAGTAACCAAGACAAAGAAACAACCTGTGTCCGTTGATATATGAATGGATAAAGAAGTGTTATATATATAATAAAATATTATTCAGCCATAAAAATAAATGAAATTTTGCCATTTGTGACAATATGGATGATCCTTGAGGGCATTATGCTAAGTGGAATAAGTCAGGCAGTTGTAAATACAGGGAACCTATTGGTGATTGCCAGAGGTGTGGGGAGGGGAGGTGGGCAGAATGGGTAAAGGGGGTCAAAAGGTACAAACTTCCAGTTATGAAATAAATCAATCATGGGATGTAATGTCCAGCATGGTGACAATCTATAATAATAAAAGCATAATATGCTAATTAGACTGAACAGCTGAACGACCTCCCAGACGTCCTTCCAGATGACCTTCCGGACCAAGCCAGGGCTGCGAGGGCCAAGCCCCTTGCATGAATTTTGTGCATCGGGCCTCTAGTAGTTAATAATACTGTATTACATGTTTGAAAGTTGCTGAGAGAGATCTAAAAATTCGCATCACAAAACTTACTACAAAGCTACAGTAATCAAAACTGGTACTGACATATGGATAGACTTATAGACCATTGGTTTAGATAAAAGAGCTAAGAAATATATTTTTGTATTCGTATGATAAAATGACTTTTGACAGGGTGTGAAGACCATTCAATGGGGGAAAGGACCGTTTTCAACAAATGGTGCTGAGAAAATGATGTTCACATGCAAAAAAGATTAAGTTGTACCTTTAACTAACACTATAGAAAAAATTAACTCAAGCCCAGCCAGTAAGGCTCGGTGGTTGAGCGTCAACCTATGAATCAGGAGGTCACAGTTCAATTCCCAGTCAGGGCACATGCCCGGTTTATGGGTTCTATCTCTAGTGTTGGGCATGCAGGAGGCAGCCAATCAATGATTCTCTTTCATCATTGATGTTTCTATCTCTCTCTCCCTTTCCCTTCCTCTCAGAAATCAATAAAAATATATATTTTTAAAAAGGATGGAAATTTTAACATATGTTCCAGCATGGATGAATCTTGAGGACATTATACTAATTGAAAGAAGATAGTAAAAAAAAAAGAAAGAAAGACAAATACTGTATGATCCCACTTACATGAAGTACTTTAAGTACTCAAAATCACAGAGACAGAAAGGAGTGTGGTGGATGCCGGGACTGGGAGCAAGAGGAATGGTGAATTATTGTTTTATGTGCATAAAGTTTCCATTACACAAGACAAAAAGAGTCCTGGAGATAGATAGTGGTGATGGTTGCAAAATATTAGAAATGTATTTCATATCACTGATCTGTACACTTAAAAATGATCAATAAAAACAATGATCAAGATGGTAAATTTTATATTATGTATATTTTACACAAAATAATTGTAGAAAAAACCCTTGCTAAACTTAAATAAAAGAATCATGAATTATCAGGTGATCACTTCATAAGGTATATAAATGTGTAATCACTATGTTGTACACCTGAAACTGATACACTATTGTATGCCAACTATAATTGAAAAATAAATTTTAAAAAATCACAAAGATAAATAAGATCATGATGTTCCTGACCATTTCTCTTAAGTGCTTACTCAGGATCTATTTTCTCTGTGTTTACACATAATTCTGACAAGCTTTGTTTCTGTTCTCTTAAGAACAGGTGAATTGAGCAGGTGACCACAAAGACCATTTATATAGTTTCTGATCAGTATTTACAGGTTCTCATTTACATATAGGCTCGTTATTTCCATACCATTATTCTTAGTTTGTTTTTGCTTTGTTGCTTGTTTCACTGTATACCAAATGAAAATGCAAGTGGGTGAATTGTTGTTAAATACAATTAAAAATGACACCAGTGAAATAAGTCAGAGAAAGACAAATAACACATGATATCACTTATATGTGGAATCTAATGAACATAATAAACTGACGAACAAAATAGGTCCAGAGGCATGGATGCATGGCACAGACTGTTATATCTTAGAGGTGGGGTTAGGGGAGGGTGGGAGATGGGAAGAGATTAACCACAGAACTGATATACATATATCCATACCCAGTGGGCAGACAATAGTGTGGTAAAGGCCTGGGGTGAGGCAGGAGCTGGGAATGGGGCAAAGGCGATGGGGGAGAATTGTGGGACATCTGTAACATTGTCAACAACAACAACAAAACTAGTGTTTGAAAAATAAATTAAAAAACAATAAAGTTAAAAGAAATTAGAAAAAAAATGACATCAGCAAGAAGTGATAGTTGACAACCTGATGGGAAGAAATGGAATTGATTAAGCATAAAATTATATATCTATTAGACATCAAAAAAATGGACAGGGTGATATCATCGAGTTTGGAGCTATTGGGCCTAGATGTCTTACACCCCTAAAGCAGCACTGCATTCATGCCAACACATTAAGTGATATTTTTATGATAGTGTCAATGAATCTGTAACCAAACCCAAGTTCATATGTCTGACTCCCTGTGAAACCAATCACTAAAGCATTGAGTAGAGGCAGCCAAACCAGAAGACAGAAAGAACCATAAAGCTTACCTACAGTTAATAACTAAGTTTCTACATTTCTATTGTTAGCTTTATTTTTAACCCTTTAGATAAGCTATGGCTTCAATCCCCACCGTCTTTTGTTCATTTCCATTCTTAAGGGATATGGGGTAGTGACTGGTCTAGTTACTTCTTACTGGAACGGGGCAAAGTTCCAGATTAGAAGAATGGATTAGGTATTACATATATGTCCTTGCCCCAGGCAGGAAGGGCCAGCTGATACTTCCAGATATTTAGAGAGGCTAGGAATCTGGATCTTTATGTAATATCTGTCCTTTCAAAATGCTCTGCATGTTTAAAAGCTTACAGACTAAGACAGCCAATTTGTGACTTTCACAACAACCCAGCCCAGCCATAGCTAATCACAATTCCCTTCTCCAGAGGCTCTGGCTACTAACTGCTCTCCCTGAGCACATCCCATTAACAAAGCTCTATAGCCCTGGCTGGTGTGGGTCAGTGGTTAGAGTGCTCATGCACCAAAGGGTTTCTGTTCTGATCCCCAGGGTCCTGATCGGGGTGCATGCTGGAGGTAACCAATCGATGGGTCTCTTACACTGATGTTTCTGTCTCCCCTTCCCCCCCCTAAAAACCAATGAAAAAATAGCCTCAGGTGGATTAACAAAACAAAAATTCCCCACTCATAATAAACCACTCACTTATCCCATAAGCATAAACCTACAACACACAGGTAACAATTTTGATAGATCCTAGTCAGGATAAATAAAAATGTGACCTAATAATTTTAATTTTCATTGAGGCCAGCAAATAATCTTTTCAGTAACAAGAACTAAGTGGATTCTAGAAAGAACAAAAAGGAATCAGATTTTAGGTGTCTCTTTCAGAAACACCATTACACTGACGGCGAATAGTAAACTGAGCACTCCGTACTGGCCCTGCATGCTCCCATGTTGCCCATTCTCTAACCTGATGTCTTTGTGCTGTTAAATGGAAGGATAAACGCCACCCCATCATACCAAGTTTTCAGTGAATTAGATTAATGGAACATGTGAACTTGGGGGCAGCAATCTTAAGTCCAATAAACAGAAGACTAGTTACACTCCCAGTAAAAATCAAACAACCAGACACATAAAAGTTTATAGTTTATTAATCCTCTCATGAAAAATCTGCACAACCATCACAGATAAAGTCTCCGAAGAATCTTTACTCCTTCTGTAGTTCAATCTCCAGCTCACTT
Source organism: Myotis brandtii (assembly GCF_000412655.1). NCBI lineage: Eukaryota > Metazoa > Chordata > Mammalia > Chiroptera > Vespertilionidae > Myotis > Myotis brandtii. The sequence goes on along the minus strand of NW_005371854.1, from coordinate 47,047 downwards.
TTTGCCAGCACCAACGTTGGCCTTTGCAGTCCCCCTGACTTTCTTCATTCTGTTCTTGCGTTCCTTTCTCTGTTTTCTTGAGGTCTTCTTCTTCTCATATAGGCCATGTCTTGCAAGTCTGTGTTTGGGTTCATTTTTCTTTGCGTAATCCAAGGAGTCATAAATCATGCCAAAGCCAGTAGTCTTGCCACCACCAAAGTGGGTTCTGAATCCAAACACAAAGATGACATCAGGTGTGGTCTTATACATTTTGGCTAGTTTTTCCCGGATTTCTGTCTTGGGTACTGTTGCCTTCCCAGGGTGAAGGACATCAATGACCATTTGCTTCCGCTGAAGTAGTCTGTTGGTCATGAACTTCCTGGTCCGGATGGTTACTGTGTCATTCATGATGAAGGTTGGTCTTCAGGCAGCCAGGGAGGAAAAGCCATTGCCCATTTTTTGATTGGGTTGTTTATCTTCCTTTTGTTATGTTGTATGAATTCCCTAATTTTTGGCATTTTAATGATGATGTGTCTGGACGTGGGCCTATTCGGGTTCTTCTTGCTTGGGGTTTTCTGTGCCTCCTGAACTTGTGTGACTTTTTCCTTTACTAGGTTAGGGAAGTTTTCCACTATTATTTCTTCAAACACCTTCTCTATGCCTTTTTCCCTTTCTGTCTCTTCTGGCATATCTGCTATTCGAATATTGTTATGCTTCATGTTGTCCCACAGCTCCCTTAAGCTGTTCTCCTGTTTTTTTTTTATTTTTTATTGTTTTTTCTTTTGTGGTTCTCTGATAAGAATATTTTTTCAACCCTGTCTTCCAATTCACTGATTCAGTCCTCAGCTTCCCCTAATCTGTTGTGTATTCCCTCCAATGTGTTCTTTATTTGTGCTATGTCTCTTGGCCATTTGTATGTCCTCTCTTTGAAGTGCCTATTTTCGTCTTCTGCCCATTTTTTGATTGTTTGCCTTTTGTTGATTTGCATGAGTACTTTATATATTTAGGATATTAACCCCTCCTCAGATGTATCATTGGAAAATATGCTCTCCCAAATAGTGAGTTCCCTTTTCATTTTGATGCTGATTTCTTTTGCTGTGCAGAAGCTTTTTATTTTGATGTACTCCCATTTGTTTATTTTCCCCTTGTTTTCCTCTTAAAAAATCACACACACATTAGCAACAGGCATAATTTATTGAATAGTATCTGAGCATTCTCCTTACATTCAATCAAAGGTCATATCATTAAAGGACTTCCTTCCCTTTTTTTTTCTTCTTTTCTCTTCTCAATTAATTTTCTCTGCCTGTGTCTCCTTAATTCTCTGCAATGAAATCTACTGATGAGCTACTTTTGCAGGCTTAGGCTTATTCGAATCTTAAGCCAATCTCAGTTGAGGCAGTCTGTAAATCCCCCCATTTCTCTTGTGCTAGGTGTTGTATCAGTGAAAATTTTGCACGTGAGATGTCTGATATTTTGTTGCCTATGTTTTCTTCAATGATTTTTATGGTGTCATGACTTACATTTAAGTCTTTTATCCATTTTGAGTTATTGATTTTTTTAATTAAAAAAAAAGAAAGCCACACCTAAAAATATTTTCCTACACTAGGTTGTTTCCAACTAATCTTGATTCCGAGGTTTAAAGCTTATGAAATAAGATTGTTAAATCAAGGACCAAAGGTCAGTTGACAAATAGTCAATCAGTATTTTCATTGGTGTTGTTTGCTAGGTCATGCTCTGTTTAGGGCTGAAGTTTGGAGAAGTTTCAGAGGTAGCTGGACTCAGTCGAAACAATCCATATATGCCAAGGTCTAAACTTCCCTGAGTTCATTCAGTAAATCAGACATGGGTTCAGAGAGAAATGGTTTCACATTTCACACTAGGACACCCTAGTGTTTAGAAAAAACAAAAACATCTTATTTCCCTGTTTCAATCCTGAAAACTTTTATCAGGAAACCTACTCTGCTGTGCCAGATAAATGGGAGGAGTCTCATTGCAATAAATGTTTGCCCTTGCAATTTCCCAATCCAAGCAGAATGCTGCTCTACTAAGTAGGTCCAGATTTCAGCATGCTGGGATTAGAGTCTTTTAATAGCAGAGACTGGATGGTGAATTTGCCACCATGAATTAGTTCCATTCATTCAACAGTGGTTAGTGCCTACTTGTTTGAGAGATGTGGCCCTAAGTGCCAAATAAAAGGACTCTTAAAAAGACAACAAAAACAAACCTTGGCCCCCTGCTCAGCAGGAAGTAAAGCTTGCTTGGGGAACTTGTTAATGTGAGCCCCTCCCTATTTGGAGAGGAACATTTAAGTAAAGCTTGAACTAGCACCTTCAGCCTTAGCTGGTTTGGCTCAATGGATAGAGCATCTGCCTGTGGACTAAAAGGTCCCCAGTTTCATTCCTGTCAAGAGCACATGCCCTGGTTGCAGGCTCCATCCTCAGTAGTGGGTATGCAGGAGGCAGCTTATCAATGATACTCTCTCATCATTGATGTTTCTATCCCTCCCTTCCTCTCTGAAATTAAAAAATATTTTAAAAAATAGCCCTAGCCTATTTGACTCAGTGGATAGAACGTTGCCCTGTGGACCGAAGGGTCCCGGGACTGAAGGGTCCCGGGACTGAAGAGTCCCGTGTTCGATTCTGGTCAAGGGCACTACCTGGGTTGCAGGCTCCTCCCTGGTCCCTGGCCCTGGTCCAGGCAGGTGCAGGAAGCAACTAATTGACTTGTTTCTCTCACAGCGATGTTTTCTCTGTCTTTTCCTCTCTCTTCCACTCTCTCTAAAAATCAATGGAAAAATATCCTTGGCGTGAGGATTAAAAATAATAATAACAACACCTTCTGAGTGCAGACCCTGATTCTTTTTTTAATATATTTTTATTTAGTTCAGAGAGAGAGAGAGAGAGAGAGAGAGAGAGAGAGAGAGAGACATCAATGATAAGAGAGAATCATTGACTGGCTGCCTCCTGCACGCCCCCCACTGGAGATCCAGCTGCAACCTGGGCATATCCCCTTGACCAAAATCGAACCTGGGACCTTGCAGTCCCCAGGCTGACGCTGTATCCACTGAGCCAAACCACTCAGGGGCAGACCTTGATTCTTATGCTCCACTCCCCCCGTCATGGTAACCACCAAAGATTTCAGAGTGTGGAAGGACTGTTGGCTTTGACTGTTGAAGGCACACCTGGCCGCCAGGGGTGGGAGTTCTGAGGCAAGTGGCATGGCCATGAAATCAGCTTGCAGGGAAGTCAGTGTTGTTGTTCACCATTTTGCACTCCCCATCGCGCAGGTGAAAGCTCGGCAGGAAATGGCAACCAGGAGACACATACTCGCCAATGATTTCAGGAGGTTCATATGTCAGAATGTCAGGTCTTGGAATGGAAGGAATTTTCCCAAAAGCACTTGGCACCTGAGAGCAAGCGCTCACCTACAACTGTGGCAGAGCTCAGTTCTAGCAAAATGGTGTCCACTGTGCCGCCTCTGCCAATCTGGCCCTGCAACTCTTGCACCGAAAGCTGCACCAGCGCTTGGGACTCACTCTGCTGAGCCCCAAACCCAGGCTGGGTCTCAGCACCAGCAGATTATCTGCGTCTCAGCTCCAGGAGGGACTGCGTCCAGGACCCGACACACTGATCCCTGACTCTCCTTTGCTGCACTCTTTCCCCCTCCTCCCCGCGCCCTGCCGCTGTACCCAAGGGCGCACCTGGGTTCTAGGGAGCAGTTGTTCCACATCTGGCTTCTACAGCCCGGCCAGTGCAGCCCTCCCATCTCCCATTTATTCCCTCGGGGCAGCGGCGCCCCATCACTTAAGACGGAAGGAAGTTTAAAAAGGGCATCTTGGAAGTTGGGTGTCCCCGCGCACGGAGGCCACCCACCTGGGAGGAGAGATGTGGAGCGAGGCAGGTGTGTCACAGGAATCGCTGCGGATTCCGGAGAGTGCGGACTAGTGTGAGGACCTGCGGCTTTGGTCCCTCACAGCACACGTAGGGCTAGTTTCTCTCTGCCTCGAAACCACCTAAATGGGGGTCCTTGCCTGTCCCCCAGCAGCCCCGGGCACTTTTGCCGCGTTTGCCACCTTTGCCGCATTGGGAAACTCCGTTGGCTCTAGTGCATTGCGTGCCGCGCGCTCAGACCTGGGGATCCGGGAAAGAGTGGGGAGTTCCTGGGGGTCTTGGGGACAGTGAGAAGGTTCTCTCTCTGCATGTTACCCGCTGAGAGCAGCAACTCAGGAGCGAGCGGGGACCTTCCAGGCGGGCTTGCCGCAAATAAAGCTCAGGGGACGGGGTCCTGCAACCAGCTGCACACGGTGTGAGCGGGTCTAGGTGTTGTGGAGCCCGCTTATTCTTGCGAGTGCAGGTAGCGATGGTGCGCACAGGCTGCTGGCAACAGGTATGTAAAGGTGTCCACAGGAGACACTGGGAGGCAGGCTTGGGGCAGACGGAGTGAACCCGGGCACATGGCCCCGGGTGCTGTCCCCGTGTCCCTTTTGCCAGTGCCGTTGTTTGGGGGAGTCGCTTATGTTTGAAGAGAGGAATGGGTTTGTGGGAGGGGACGCGTGTGGCTGGAAGTGACAGTGAGCAATTGTCTCTGCAGGGATTCCCGTCAAGCCTGCCATGCTCTCTATTAGGGAACTGAAGTGCAGGGAATGCGCGTGTACGTTTGGCATGCGCGTGCAAGTCCGGAATGCGCGCGCACGTTCATATGTATGTGCCCGTCATGGATGTGTGTACAGTTGCAGTATGTGTGCGCAGGTCCCTTATGCGGAGGCAGGTCCGGAATTGCACGCCAATGGGCCACCTTGGCAAACAGCTGCCGGAAACAGGGGCAGCTGGGCAAATGGTCCTAACAGGCAGATGAGCAAAGGTGATGGATGGCGGGGTGGCAGAGGAGATTGCTGGGGCTGCTTGGCAGCTGGGGGAACATCGGTGCCTTGTACCTCCCTGCTGTGGCTGAGCGGGACATTGGTTGCCTTCTATCCACTTGAAGGACCACCCAGGGCAAATAAGGACTTCTGGTCAGTAGGTGGGTAATCACCATCTTAAGGAATCCCAGATGTGAGCCAAGGAGCCCTTCCAGATCCCTACCTCGCTGGGAGCAGGCTCAGGCAAATTACTAATAACCACATTCCTTGATGACATTGGGTCCCCATTTTAAAGATGAGTGCATCGAGGCACTGAGAAGTCACTTGTCCTTAATCTTACCGCTCAGCCGGAATTGAATTCAGGCTGACAAAGTTCTTGCTCCCACAAGCTGCCCTACTTGCAGGTGATTCCAGCTGCCGGGATTAAACATCTTCCTAGGACCCAGAACCAAACCTGTAACGCATTAACCCTCTCACCCTCACTTGGATGAGGCTTGAAAGTCAGACTTGGGGGAGCCAGGCGTCCCTGTGATCCTGGACTCTGCCCTGCAAGACTGCACCGGCGGGGATGGCGTGGGATGCACATTCAAAACCGGATGAAACTGAACAGGTGAAATTTACAATGACGTCAAACTGTCCCCCAGTTCGTGGGTGTTTTCTGGTGCCCATCACTCCCCCTTCTTTCCATCAGTGACCTCAATGCAAATACGAGTGGGATGATCCTGATGGATGCTACAGGTTCTGGACGCAAGTGGGTGACACAATCCGTCTGAGGCACCGGATCCTTCTCCTCATTGGTTGCCCGGTGCTCCTGGATTCCCCCTCCCCAGACCCAGAGCGGGAATAAGAGGAGCCGCTGGTGCTGGGAGAAAGCGGAGCGACTTCCCAGTTGGAGTGTCACTGCCACTTCCACGGAACACCTCCACTGCCGCTACCGCCACCTGCCGCCGCCACCACCTGCTGCCAGGTGAGTCCCCAAACTCCTGCTGTGGTGTATGATTCTATCTCTTCCTCTCTCCCCTTCCCTCTCTCTCCATACTGTACCTCTTGGTCGATCCCCTGCCAGTCTCAAAGTCTCTCTCCACTTCTGTCTGGGTCTTTTTATCACACAATTTCTGTTAGTCTTTGCTTTATCCAGGTAATGCTGCGTCCAGGGACTCTGTGCTCCACTCTTCCCGTGCAGATCGGCTCTGGTCTAGCTGTGTTGCTGCAGTTGGAGTGTGCTTAGTCTCATCTCTGACGCTGGAGTTGGACTCCTGAAGAGCAGGATGCAGGAATAACTTTCTGGTCATGCCTAGTGGTTCCAGGGAAATTGGTTCGGAACCTGGGTCAGCGTGCAGGGTGGGAAATAGGCGCAACGGCAGTTTGAGTCCTGCAGCGTCCCAATTTAACTCTCTGTTAAGCTTGGGGACTCTGCCGAAGTGTGGATCGGCTGAGCAGTAAAATGTGATCTTCAGTTTCTCAGAGATTTCAATTGTAGATATTTCCTTTCTACCTACATTCTCCTTCAACAATCCCTCACAGCCCTAAGTGTGAGCTCAGATCTGTGGGTTCATAAAACTTCAAACTGGTGGGGATGCTGACATGATTGTTCCTTTGCAGAGAGGCATCATGGGCTTTGGAAAATTCTTACCCTTCCTGGCTCTTGGCTTCTTGGTCCTGTACCAGGTGGGCATGATCCAGGCAGCACCATTCAGGTAAGACAGCCCTGAAAATAGCACACTCTCCCCCCAGTGCCCCTGGGATCAAACAATTCTGTGATCCGAATTGTGGTGTGCTGAAAGGGGGGTGGAGGGGGGCCACACACCAAGAGGAGTGTATATTTTTTTCTGATATAAAGAATATCTGATATTCTTCATTGTAATGATATCTGATATTCTTTATTATAAATTTCATAGAATTCATTCAGTCTCATAGAATGATTTTGTTGGTTTTTACCAAAATTTTTATTTTGCTAATTCAACCAGGATCTCAGAAATGAATTGTATTCTAATCTACCTTTTTGGCCAATAAATTCATAGTTATGAAATCAATGTGAGCTGTTAATCTTTCTTACTCTTGTACAAATTTTATTCAATAAACTGGAACCATTTTTAGCTTTAGCACTACCTGTAAGTTTTATCATTTAATTTTTAATATTGGCTAAATGAAAACGATGGTCACAAAATTTCTGAAAAGTCCATCTTTCACAAGCCTACATGATCTGGATTCAGCACAGCACTGCTTGGAGGTCACACCAGTGCCTGGCTCCTGATGAGTCATGCCCTGTCCACTGGGAGCTGAGGTGGCCACTTCCTTAGGGGAAACCTAAGAACCAGGAATCCTGGGGAGGGGGCAGGAAGGACTCATAGCTTGTATTGGGCGTGCTATTTCTCCTCAGGTCTGCCGTGGAGGACAGCTCACTCAGTGAGGAGGAAGAGGACCTCCTTCTGGCTATCCTGGTGAAGGAGTTTATGAAGAAGATGGCCAGTGAGAAGGAGCAGGCTGCACTGGATTCCAGGTAAGGCTCCACACCTGCCCAGCAAGAACAGCTGTGCTAAGGAGAAGGCAAACACCTGCAGAAATCAGTGTTATAAACTCTCCATGAGGAGGTATCATGGCATTTTCCCAAATGGCCAATGAGTATCTGCTGCGATAATTGTGTTCAACACAATTGAACACACTTAAGAGCAACACTTAAGGTTCACTGGTACCTTTCAGAACAGTAATGATTGCCCCATGGGAAGGCTTTGCCCCCACAAGCCTCTTACTGACAGGTCTTTTGTTTTTCTCCATCATATAAATCAGCTTCACTACCCAGAAGAGATCCTGCAACACTGGCACCTGCCTGACCAATAAGCTTGCTGTGCTCTTGAGCAAGTCTGGAAGTGCTGCCCACGCCAAGGTGCTGCCCGCTACCATGTTCTCCCAGGGCTAAGGCCAAAGGAAGGGACCCCAGGAAGAAGGTGACTATTCTTGTACTGTTAGATGGGAGGGTGGGTGACTGGATATTACAGGGGTGCAGTCCACATTCTAACCTCCTTGGGCCCATGTGAGTGAAAAATCAACAAGGGAAAGTATCTAGAGAAGGACAGAGAGTCCCCACAGATGAAACCCCGTAGATTTGGGGTTTATTTCTGCTTTTTGTTGTTGTTTTGTTTTGTTTTGGTCTAGTGTTTCCCTATGACACTTGAATCATCTGCCAGGAAATAATAGACGTTAATAACCTCACAATTAATAAGTAACTAAATTCTAACTTTTGTGTGTTTTTTTTCCCTCCTAGATGATGAAAGCTGAACCCTACCCACTTCTTTAAGTTTATCATAAAAACAATTGGAGAAATACATGATAAACACACATGTGCATGCTACTTAACATTGAAAAGACTCTGTCTTATTCAAAATAAATTAAATTTAACTGCATAATAAAGCTATTGCAAATCACCTGGTGTCTTTTATAGTTTACTAGAGGCCCGATGCAAGAGGAAGAGGGAGAGGAAAGGGGGGAGGAGGAGGGAGAGGGGGAAGGGGAGAGG
>NW_005371854.1:29011-38487 GCF_000412655.1 Myotis brandtii | reverse complement strand
AGGGGAGGGGGAGGGGGAGGAGGAGGTGAAGGGGGAAAGGGGGAGGAGGAGGTCGTTCCAGAAGGTTGTTCTGCCATCAGGCCTAATTAGCATATTAGCTCATTATAAAGGATTCTATATTCAATAAATATGACAACATATATCATTGGCTTATCTGGTAACAAATCTGGGCACAGTCAGCCAACATGTTGATGTCGGCAATTCTGCCAAAACTCAGGGGAACATGAAATCACTGTACCCTGGGTGTCTGGGGACACACAGTAATGCTGAGCCTCAATGAAACTTTTTCTTTAAAGAAATCTTGTCATTTGTGAACTTCATAAAAAAAAATACTTAAAAGGAAAAGGCGTCCCTCCTGCTATTTATGCTGTCCCCCGCCCCCCCAGCCTCAGGGACTGTGAACAATTTGTTGACAAGGCTGACTCAAAGGAGACAAAGGCAACATGCTTGGGATGGGTCCTCAGCATCCTGTACCCTCAGGTTTTAGTAAAATATCCCTTTGCATCTCAAAGAGACAATTCACATTGATTTTCAGAGTGCCCTGGTCCCCAGCTCCAAAGGACATATCTCTTCACTTCTCCTTAAATCAGGTTTGCCCTTACCCAGCCCTGCCTTGCCCCCACCTCCCCCATAGGAACGCCCCTTCCCAAATGCCCCATAGCCTGCAAAGCCTTTTAGAAATAATGTCTTGGAGTTAGAAATGGGATCACAGCCTGGCAGACCTAGAAAGGTCATTAGAGGCCACCAGTGCAGAGAAGAAAAGTACATTGCTTAAGGTCCTGCAGTAAGTTTAACTGAGACACTCATACATTTAACAAATACTGATTGAGTATCTGTTATATTCCTGACACTATTCAAAGCACCAGGAATAGAGCAATTAACAGAACAGACAAAGCCCTTACATTCACGGAGCTATATTCTAACCTGGGGGAGACTGAGGTGACACATCCTATGAAATCAGACACTCCTCATTGGAAGGAACCTGAGATGTCATAGGGTATTATGCCTTACGTAAGTAGAAACTTCCCAGTGTCAACTTCCCTGGCCTCTGCTGGGACTGCTGGTGACACACTGCTGAGTATAACTCTGGGCCAGTATCACTGATGGGTAGTCAGTTAATTGGGGTCATTTACTTACAGCAGTGTCGGCAAACCACGGCTCCTGAGCCACATGCGGCTCTTTGGCCCCGTGGCATGGGCCATGAAGTTTCAATCCCACGTGGTATTTTGTGGAAGAGCCACACTCAAGGGGCCAGTTTGCCGACCACTGACTTAGAGAAATCAGCCCCTTCCATCCATTGACTCTAGCTACTTCCTCAGGTTCACATAGAATGATGAACCTTGCTCCCATTCAGTCTGTAGTCTACACTGTAGCCCAACTTTTGCCTAAAAGATAGATCTGACCATGTCTCCCTTATACACAAAGTACTGCATCTCACAGAGTAAATACCTAGAGCATTGCAATGGCTCACAAGGTCCCAGCTGATCTGCCCTCTCTCTCCTCTCACCACTTGCCCCATTACCTGCCTGGCCTCATCTCCTACTTCTCCCACACACTGGCCTTCTTACTATTCCTCATCCCTCATCCCCCAGCACCAACCCTCTCAAGTGTTTGCACTTGCTGGTTCTGTACCTCTGCAGAATGCTCCTACCCTTGGCCCCGCCTCCTTCAGATCTTTACTCAAATATCAAACACTCTAGCCCTCCTTTCTGATATTGTACCCTACCCTGCCAACACACCCCAATCCTCTTCTTCTTGCTTTATTTCTCTTTACCACTTATTACCTTCTATCATCTATCTATCTATCTATCTATCTATCTATCTATCTATCTATATATATATAAACCCTAATATGCAAATAGAACAAAAGGCGGAACAACTGAACAATCGGTCGCTATGACATGCGCTGACCACTAGGGGGTGCGTGCAGAACATGGCAGGCATTGGCAGCAGGTGGCAGAGCACGGAACATGGCAGGTGTCAGCCATGGCGGGATGGTGGAACAGGTAAGTGGGGGCGCCAGACCAAGGTGGGTCACCGATTGCTGTCATCAGGGCAAGCCTCTGGTGGTTACTGAAAATTCTTTGCTCCCACACACCGTGGTCCTGCCCAATGCTCGCACCTGCTGCCAGTGCTGGCCCTGCCTGAACCTGCTGCTGGCACCAGAGCCGCCACTTGCACCTGCTGTTGGCACCCAGCACCGGCCCCAATCGCTTGGTGCCATCAGCGGGTGTGAGTAGTGGCTGCTGGCCCCGATCACCCCTCAGGGCTTCTCTACCTCCTTCTGCTCCTGAGGTGCAATCGGGGCCAGCAGCCGCCGCTTGCACCTGCAGCCAGTGCTGCCACTTACACCTGCTGCTGGCGCCCAGTGCCAGTCCCAATCGCTCCACGCCATCAGCGGGTGCAAGCAGGGCCGGCACTGTCAGCACGTGGGCGGCAGCGGGAGCGGGGCTGCTGGCAGTCAGGGAACTGGGGGGCCGTGGTGGGAGGGGCCCGGTGGGGGTGCAGAGGATGGGCTGAGACCTGCCCCTGTGCCCACCACAGCCTCGTGGCCCACAGTTCCTTTCAAGGTGCACGAATTAATGCACTGAGCCTCTAGTAGTACTAGTATATATTTTTAATTATTTAGCTTATTGTTTCTACCCCATCCTATAAACAATGTAAGTTCCACATGGACTGGGAGATGGTTATTTTGTTAATTGCTGAACCCCCTACACACAGAGCAGTATGCCTGGCACGAGGGAGCACTCAATAAATATTTACTGAATCGAGTTCAGTCCTTTTCTCTTTTATGTTTATGGTCAACTCTCAGGTTCCCTCTTGATTCTGATTTTCTTCAGGCTAAACTGCTGGCTTTCATCTTCAGCAATGACTTCACCTGGATAGTGACTCCCTCAAAGCCTGAAGACTTCTGTGATGGCTGCTAGTTACTAGTGACTCTGCTTCCTGCCTCAAGGCTTCCACAAGCACTATTTCCTCACTTTGATCACTCTTCTCACCCTTCACTTCTTCTCCACTGGACTAATATGACTAGCTTTTCTTCTTCCCCTGCAGTAAACCCAGCAGACTGGCAGGTGTTCTCTAGGAGTGGTATCTATGACTAGGACGGTAAGTTCAAATCAGGAGGGGAGAAAGACCACTTTAGTCTTGGGTCAAAGGCATCTTCTCCAATAATAGAGTTCATACTGTATTGAAGTCCCACCAGGACTAGACTGAGAGAAGTGTGATTAATTTGAACCTTCAAAACCAAAGTAAGTTTCTAAGAAGAGAAGAAGGAATACATAAGGCATTCAGAGACCAACATGGAGAGACAAAACTCTTTGTGATTCTGCCCTGAAAAGAACATGCTCAGTGGATAAAGCATTGGCCTGTGGACTGAAGGGTCCCAGGTTTGATTCCAGTCAAGGGCACATGTCCCAGTTGTGGGCTTGATCCCCAGTAGGCAGCCAATCAATGATTCTCTCTCATCATTGATGTTTCTATCTCTCTCTCCCTCACCCCTCCTCTCTGAAATCATTAAAAATATATTTTAAAAAAAGAAATGTGACAGATATCTGTATATTAATTTTATATTCTGCAACTTTACTGAATTCATTTATTAAATCTAATAGTTTTAAATTACTGAATACATTATTCTTTATGGATATAATTTATTGATTCTAATATCTATTTTTGACTTACATGTATATATTTTTGGGACACTTGCTAACTTTAATTTTTAATAGAAAATTAAACGTTTTCATTATAATTTACAATATTCATATTTGAGGTTATATTTTTTATTCTGGATGTGATATATTTTTTCCCTTTTCCTTTTCATTACCCATTTTACTAGAATTTTCTATTTTATTGGACTTTTCAAAGAATAAACTTTAATATTTATTTTTTAATTCCATTATCTTTCTAGTTTGTAATGTTTTTTTTTTTCTGCCCATTTAATTCCTTTCACTCATATGATTTTTGAAAAGTTTGTTTAGCTGGTCTCTTTTGAGATTTCTGAGTTGAATTATTAAATCAAATTACATTCTCTTTTTTCTTGGTTATTTATATTTAACCTCGTCTTCCCTATCTCCACTGATAACATCCTGATCCAAATCTTGTTTTTTAAAATCATGTTTTTTAAAAAGTATTATTGCCTGGCTGGTGTTGCTCAGTGGGTAAGCATTGACCCATGAACCAGGAGGTCAGGACATATGCTCAGGTTGCAAGCTCGATCCCCAGTATGGGGCGTGCAGAAGGCAACTGATTAGTGATAATCATCATTGATGTTTCTATCCTTCTCCTTCTCCCTTCCTCTCTCTCTAAAAATCAGTAAGAATATACTTTTATATTGAGAGAAACATCAGTCGGCTGGAAATCCAACTGGCAACCTTTTGGTGCACTGGATGATGCCTAACCAACTGAGCCACATTAGCCAGGGCCTCTTTGACATGTTTTACCAGAACTATTAAACCAACCTTCCAATTGATCACCCTGTTTCTATCCTTTTTGCTATACAGACAATTTTGGAGCGATCCTTTTGAAACACAAGTCACATTGTGTCTAAAACCTTCCAGAGGCTCTCCATTGACTCAATAAAAGTTAAAGTCCTTATGATAGCCTAAGAGGTACTACCTGATCTGACCCAATACCATTCCTCTGGTCTACCTTCCTGCCAATTATCCCATTGCTTGCTCTACTCCTGGCTTCCTCAGGGTCTTTACACGTACGTGTGTGTGTGTGTGTGTGTGTGTGCGCGCACACATGCACCTAGAATGTTGTTCCCTCAAAGTCTGTATGATTGCCTTCCTACTTTCCTTCAGAACTCTGCTGAAATGTCACCTTCTCAGAGAAGACTTCCCTGGCCACTATATACAAAATGATTCCTTCTCTCATCATGCTCTATCCACCCTATTCAGCTTTATTTTTATTCACAGAATTTACCACTAAATATATACAGTTTATTTATGATTTTATCTCTGAGTTAATCTTTAACCATATAACATGTCATGAGATGTAAAGATCTTATATTAAAAACCGTCAATAATGTTTGTTTTGATTTCCACTTTGCCTCAAGTTATATAAAATAGTATTTTTTAATTTAAAATAGCTTTTAAATTTATATTCCAGGTTTTTGTATTGAGGTTTAATAAAGTGATCTGTATAATTTTTAACTTGAGAAATTTGTTGAGATTTTCTATTAGGTTTATTATATGATCCTTTCCCAAGTGATTAGAAGATAACAGAAAAAAACAATTCGCTGAGGTATAAAATTATATGTCTGTATCTACCTACCTAAATATCTATGTATATAAGTAATAAAAAAAAATTATGTGATTTATTTATTTATTTATTTATTGTTAATCCTCACCCCAGGTTATTTTTTTCATTGATTTTTAGAGAGACTGGAGAGAAAGAAAGAGAGGTATTAATTGGTTGTCTCCCTCACATGCTTCGACCAGGGCTAGGGATTGACTCTGCAATCCAGGCATGTGCCCTTGACCAGGAATCGAAGCTGAGACCCTTCGGTGTATGGGCCGATGTTCTAACTATTAGCAACACTGGCCAGGACAATTATGTTATTTATAGTATATATACTAGTAGTATTTTTGCCTGCATAGAGGGCAATAAAGTTTCCAAGTATTATTTTGTTTCTATAAATTAGCCCTCACATTTCTAAAAATTTTTAGTTTACATATTTTGAACTCTTCCTATTTTTTTAAAATCAACTTTCATAAGGTATATATTACTAATAGAAAACTATGTTTTTTTTAAATTACATTTCCATGAGTTTTACCAAATGTATATTATAGAATCCATGTAACCATCACCACAAAAAAAAAAATGTATGGAATATTTTCTTCATTCCAGGATGTTCCTTGTTATTGACTTATCACCCAAACTCCTACTCCACACAACCATTGACCTAATTTCTATTACTGTGGATTCATTTTACTGAAGATAGAGAGGTAGATGGTATGCACTATCCTGTTTCACTTGACATAGTGACTGTGAGATTTACTTATATTGCTACATGCATCAGTATATAATTATTTTGGGAGAGAGAGGGTTGAATAGTATTCCATTTTATGCACAATTTGTTGGATGGACATATGCACACTGACTATTTCCGGAGCCGACTACTATGAATGATACTCTTATGAACATTCATGTATAAATCTTTCTATAAAAAGCTGAAGACATTATTCTTAAACACAAGAAATGGTATGGTAAATGTATATATTACTAGACTATTTTTTAAATAGCTTTGCTACTTTACACTACAGCAGAAGTGTATTTTGATCATTCAACTTGTTTCACACATCCTTGCCAATGTTTGGTTATTTTCAGTCTTTTAAATTTTAGCCATTCTTGTGACTCTGTAAGAGTATTTCATGTGGGTGTTGTTTTTTTAAATATGTTTTTATTGATTTTAGAGAGAGAGGGAGATAGAAACATGGATGAGAAACATCATTGATTGTTGCCTCCTGCACGCCCCCTACTGGCGATCGAGTCTGTCGTCCTGGGCATGTGCCCTGATGGGAAATTCATTCAGTGACCTCTTGGTTCATGGGTCAGCGTTCATCCAGAGCCACCCAGCTGGGCTCATGCGGATTTTAATTTTTAAAAAAATGTATTTTATTGATTTTATTGATTTTTACAGAGAGGAAGGGAGAGGGATAGAGAGCTAGAAACATCCATGAGAGAGAAACATCAATCAGCTGCCTCCTGTACACGCCCTACTGGGGATGTGCCCTCAATCAAGGTACATGCCCTTGACCGGGATCAAACCCAGGACCCTTCAGTCGGCAGGCCGACGCTCTATCCACTGAACCAAACCGGTTAGGGCTGGATTTTAGTTTTTATTTCCCTATTGATTCATGATAATTGAGCATCTTCTCCTGTTTATTGGCCATTGACTTTTCTTTTGTATAATTTCTGCTCAAATACTTTATCCATTTATTATTGGGCAACTTGTCTTATTCAGTTGTAGGTATTTTATATTGTAGAAATAGTCCTGCCTCCTTTTGGAGCACTATTTCATTCACTCATTCACATTTCTCTCCCTCTTGCATCACTTCCTCTGTGGGAAGCCAGATGCCATGTCGTTAAGCCCGTCAAGCAGACTACGGAGGGTCCATGTGTCAAGGAATAGAAGTCTCTGTCCAAAAGCCAGTGAAGAATGGAGGCCTGGCAACAACAAAACGTGTGAGCTTAAAATGGAATTTTCCAGCTTCAGCTGAGCCTTGATATGACTATAGACCTAGCTGAGACCTGGACTGCAATCTCAAGAGAGAACCTGAGCCTGAAGCACTCAGTGGAGCTTCTCCCAGAGAGCCTACCCTCAGAATCTGTGTAAGATATTAAACATTTGTTCTTCTGAGCTTCTAAATTTTGAGATAATTTGCTACACAGTAATAGTTAACTAATATCTGTCCAAACTATGATTACTCTTCCTCAACCCCCAAATCTGGAATGCACATTCAGTGCAGTTGGCTAAATGTGCAGCCTGAGTTCAAGTTGGAAGCCACAGTTCCCAGGAAGGATACATTTTTATCTCTTTATCCTGGTTCCCAAGCCCAGATCAGATTAGGTGCAATGGCATAAGCTGCTTCCATTCCAAACAAAATTAAGTCCTGCTCTTCTTCCTCATTGTGGAGTGCTTTTTAAACAGCAGCCTCTGTCCCTCTCTGTGTTTTCAATTTTCCATCTTATAGCTAATTTCACATCATTCTTTTTGCCTCTAAGATCCTCATGGTGAGAGGAAATTGTTAAGGCTACATAGACCAATCCTCATGTTTGAAACTCTCTATATCATCCCCCAAGTGGCCTTCTAGCTTATTTTTGAAATTTTGATGTCACTATCTCCTTAGATAGTTCATTCTATCTTCAGAATCATTGCTAGAAAAGTCCTACAATAGTGAGCAGAATTCATTTTCTCTTGTCTCCGGCTTTACTTTGTTCTCAATATATTGATTCTTTGGAAGCCTCTTGCAGGGAGAATTGACTGTGACTAGGACACACCTCTAAATCAAGGACTGGGCATTAATTGTTGGTGTTTTAAGGCAAATTACATTTTCTTTACTATGAAGTCCCTAGCTGGATTTGATTTTGTATGAGCCATCTCCTTAGCTGGCTCCATCCTAGACAATTATCCATTCATTCTCAATAATGTATCGGGGATAGGGAAGAAGACTCTTTAATTATGGATCCTCAGATATTTTTGCACTTGAAACTTTTCTGGCTATTCAGCTGCTTCATATAACTGATTGGTAGAGCTAACAAATGTCTTGCCCTTGTCACTGTTAGGGCACTGAGCCAAGCACTATAAATCTGGGCATCATCTTTCCTACTCAGGCTTGCCAGGACAATGATTAAATTAATTGTTTCTATAAAGCAGGGTACTCTAGAGACTTCCTGGAGAGCTTGGCTCATCTATAGATCTAGGAAGATTGTATGAGTGGATTCCTGTGTACTTAAAGGTAAGCAACAATGGCCAAGTCCTGTACAAAATCCTTAATAGAGTCAACAAAGTATGATGTGGCATCTGACTATTGTTCTAGACTTATTTCTCATCATGCTCTCCTTGCCAATCTGAACTCCAGTCACATTAGCATGCTTTTAGTCTATCAGAGTCTGCATGTTCTTCCAGCCACAATGCCTATCCGTTGATCTGGTCTCCCCTATTCTCTATGTCCAATTAACTCTTACTCATCTCTAGATTTTCCCAGATAACACCCTTCCGGAGTCTATGTTATATTTGTTCTTATTTGACTTCAAAGAGTGGCTGTACCTTTCTTTCAGATCCCCATTTCAGTTTTAGTTTATGTATTGATTAGTGTGATTAGTTGATTAATGTCTACTCTCCTTAGATTGGAAGTGCCATTCACACAGGGACTGCATCCATTTTGCCCTCTATTTTGACACTTAACATGGTGTCAAGTGTAGTAGGTGCTCAATAGATATTTGAGGCAGCCCTAGCCAGTGTGCTTAGTGGTTAGAGTGTCGGCCTGAATACCAAAGGGTTGGGGGCTCAATTTCCTGTCAAGGGCATGTAACTAAGTTGCAAGTTCGCTCCTCACCTTGTCAGGGTGTGTGCAGAAGGTAACCAGTTGATGTGTCTCTCTCACATCTATGTTTCTCTCCATCTCTCTCCCTCTCCCGCCCTTCCACTTACTCTGAAAAGCAATGGAAAAAAAATATCCTCAGGTAAGGATTAATAAAAGAAACAAAAAAATAATAATAATAAGCATTTAAGGCATGAAGGAAGGAGGCAATTAGAACCTAATGTGATAAATGGTATCATTGGAGTAGGCATAGGAAACTGTATTCTAACCTAATCCACATGGAAAAGATTTCCTGGGCAAGTTATATCATTTCAAATATATTTATCTATATATTTATTTCAAGGATTTGGTTCATGTGACATGGTGGCTGGAAAGTCCAAAATCTGTAGGTCAGGCTGATGATTGGAAACTCTCCAGCAGGAGTTGATG
>NW_005371854.1:2830-28970 GCF_000412655.1 Myotis brandtii | reverse complement strand
ATATAATTTTATTGATTTCACAGAGGAAGAGAGAGGGAGAGAGATAGAAACATCAATGATGAGAAAGAATCATTGACTGGCTGCCTCTTGCACACCCTCCACTGGGGATCAAGCCTGCAACCTGGGCATGTGCCCTGACTGGGAATAGAACTGTGACCTCCTGGTTCATAGGACGATGCTCAACCACTGAGCAACACCAGCTGGGCTTCCCCCCGCCTTTTTTTAAATACAAGGTCTATATATTATTTTGTACATAAGTTGTACTTTGCTAACAAATATATTCAATTATTTTATAATGTTACATACAACCAAAGAATCAATACTTTTCTGTTTTTCCAGTTTCATTAAGATACTAGAGGCCCAGTGCATGAAATTAGTGCACAAGTAGGGTCCCTAGCAGCTGTTGGCTGCCAGCCAGGGTCTCCCTTCCCCTGGCTGCCTGCCGCTGCTGCTGGCCTCCCTTCACACCCACCTTGGCCTGGCGCTGCCCACTCACCTGCTCCACCATCCCACCACAATCCCACTCTTGTCAGGGCCCATCGGGGCTGACAGCACCTCCAGTGCCGCCCGCTGCCAGCCATGTTCTGCGCTGCCCCCTGGTGGTCAGCGCACATCTAACTCCTGGTTGGTTGAACTCCCACCCGTAGAGGCAATTTGCATATTAGCCTTTTATTATATAGGACTAGAGGCCCAGTGCACAAAATTCGTGCATGGGGGAGTGGAGTCCCTCAGCCCGGCCTGCACCCTCTCACAATCCAGGACCCCTCGGGGGATGTCCGACTGCCGGTTTAGGCCCGATCCAGGCCTAACCCAGCAGTCAGACATCCCTCTCACAATCTGAGACCGCTGGCTCCTAACCGCTCGCCTGCCTGCCTCATCACCCCTAATCACTCGCCTGCCTGCCTGATCACCCCTAACTACTCTGCCTGCCTGCCTGATTGCCCCTAACTGCCTCTGCCTGCCTGATCGCCCCTAATTACTCACCTGCCTGCCTGATCGCCCACCCCAACTGGGGCCAGAGATTGAACCTGCAATCCAGGTATGTGCCCCTGACCAGGAATCAAACCTGCAACCTTTCAGTGTGTGCATGGACGCTCTAACATCTGAGCACACTGGCCAGGGAAGGGGATTTTTTAAGTAAAATGTTTCATTTCTTTTATAGCTTCCTTTTGTGTATAGTCTATAGCTATTTTCTTTGTGGTTACCATGCAAATTACATTTACCATTCTAAGGTTATAATCTAATTTAAATTGAACCCTTGACTCTTCAGTGTGTGGGCTGATAGTCCACCACTGAGCCACACCTGCCAGGGCTCTTTCCTCAATTTTTGATGCTATTCACAATGTACTAGCTACCAACTTGACACACTTTTAAATTTAATCTTCATTTTTAACATTTCTCCACTATTTTCTTAAGTCTAAACAATCAAGAAAACAATAAACCAAGCCCTGATTGGTGATTGATTTGCTAATGTCTGTGGTGTAAATACTCTTTCCATGGTCAAGTTCAAGCTACCAATGTGACATCAATGAATGATAGTTGAGAACAAAGGTCAATGGGGGGGAAAAAAAGGAAACATATGTACTACTATCTGTAATACTTTAAACAATAAAATAAAAATTTTTTAAAAATGTGAATAGCATACCATTACAGAAAAAAAATAGAGGTAAATAATCTCAAAACATAGATAATGGTAACATGTAGTCAAATACATAGAAAGTGATGAGTTTTGAGTGTTCACTTTTTAAAACACAATTCAATTTTGAGTTTATGTGAGTTAATTTTAATAATTGCTCAATAATTTTTTTAATAACTGGCTCAACATTTCTGAAAATTTAAAGATCAGCTCTTGCAAGACAGTATGACTTTGTTCCAGAACACTACTGCCTACTGCTCTTCATATAATGTTCTACACCCAAGAATCCCAGAAGTTTTTAGAAGAACATCACATAGCTGGTGTATGACAGCCTACACCCAAATTCTTCTCTTCGTGTGTCCCTGCCCAGGGCACAACTATGCATAAATGACAGAATATGGATTTAATTTAATTTGTTACATGGCTTCTAAATTCTACATATTTGACTCCTGCTCTCTCATTCATCCTGCAGCATTGCTATAAATTCATGGACTAAAGCACAGTCTTGAAGAAAAATAAAAGAAAATAAAAGCATCATCTTAGACAGTAATAGAAGAAATGCAACTGCCCCCTCCATGTATTTACTGATACACAAACACCAACATTTGTTTTTGGCCATGATGCTCATCATGGGGCCTCATGATGGAATGAGTGGAATTATAAAAAGGGAAAGAGAGATCTCTGTTCTGCATGTAAGTACAAGCATTGAGGAAAGGCCATGTTAGACATGGCAAGAAGGTGAATATCTGCAATCCAAGAGATCTCATCAAGAACCCATTCAGCCTGCCAGAATGGCTCCGTGGTGGTGTTGACCAATAAACTAGGAGGTCATGGTTCAATTTCCAGCCTGGGCACATGCCCTGCTTGTGGGCTCAATCCCCAGAGAATAGGGGTTGTACAGGAAGCAGCAGATCAATGATTCTCTCTCATCATTGATGTTTCTATCTCTCTTCCTCTCCCTTCCTCTCTGAAATAAATTTTTAAAAATATTTTTTAAAAAGAACCAATTCAGCTGACACCTTGATCTTCGACTTCTAAGCATCCAGAACCATGGGAAAAAATATTTTTGTTGCTTAAGTTACCCCAGTCTATATTTTGTTATAGCAGCCCAAGCTTACTAATGATACAATTTGTCACATCACTTTTATTTTTTTTTATTTTTTTGTCACATCACTTTTATTGAAAACAATTGGTTAAATGTGTTTTGAAACCACCAATTCTTGTATTTGTATTCTTTCTGGGTGTGATACTTCAGTTCCTTATTTCTAATGATTCTTACTTATAATGACTTCCTCCATGTGCATATTGTGACTTTAACATTTTTTAGTCTGTGTTCATTTGTACCTAATCACTGAAAATTTTAATGGGCTGGGTTTAAGTCTCCTAGTGCTAATTTAAATTTGCTTCTGTTTGATATCTGAGAATACAATCTGTTCATAACTTTAAAATAAATTCCTTATTTCATTAAGGGAAATTTTCTTTGTTTGTTCAGCATGGCCACTCTTTTTGAAGCTGTTGAGGTACCTGAAATATTGTATTATTTGTTGTTGTTATTGATATGATAGTCCATTATTTGATTTATTTGGAAGAGGTGGTTTCTCTGCGTATACAGGTAACTGTATACTTCTGGATGTGATGAGTGGGCAGGCATAGGTGGCCCAATGTGTCCCATAATATTAAAATTGAAGAAAAACATTGTCTTTGAAAATTTGAAGTTTCAGATCATTCATCCTTTTGTGCAAGCACAGAAATTTTCCCAGCCTAGATCCTTTTCATGATTCATAAAGGGAAATAGCTTGCCAAATATAAACTTGATGTGTTCAAAATAAACATGTAATCTACAGAATGGGAGAAAAGTTCACAAACCACACATCTTATAGGGGTTAATAGCTAAAATCATATAAGAAATACTTACAACTCAATAGCAAAAAAGCAAATAACCCAATTAAAAATGGGCAAAAGATCTAAAAAGACATTGCAGGGATCAACAGGTATATTAAAAGATGCTTAACATCTCTAATAAACAGGGGAATGCAAATCAAAACCATGATGAGATATCACCACATACTTTTTAAGATACCTATTCTCAAAAAGACAAGAGATTTTAAAAAAGACAAGAGATAAATGTTGGTAAGGATTTGCAGACAAGAAAGACTTGTATACTGTTGATGGGAATGTAAATTGATACAACCATTATGGAAAACAGTTTGGAGATTCTTCAAATAGTTAAAAAGAGTCTAGCCGGTTTTGCTCAATGGTTAGAGCAGTGGTTCTCAACCTGTGGGTCGCGACCCCTTTGGGGGTCGAACAACCCTTTCACAGGGGTCGCCTAAGACCATCGGAAAACACATATATAATTACATATTGTTTTTGTGATTAATCACTATGCTTTAATTATGTTCAATTTGTGACAATGAAAATACATCCTGCATATCAGATATTTACATTATGATTCATAACAGTAGCAAAATTACAGTTATGAAGTAGCAACGAAAATAATTTTATGGTTGGGGGGGTCACCACAACATGAGGAACTGTATTAAAGGGTTGTGGCATTAGGAAGGTTGAGAACCACTAGCTTAGAGTGTCAGCCCATGGACTGAAGTGTTGCGGGTTTGATTCTGGTCAAGGGCATGAACCTCAGTTGCAGGCTAGATCCTGGGCCCTGTCGGGGCTCATGTGGGCGGCAACCAATCACTATGTCTCTCTCACGTCAATGTTTCTCTCTGGAACAAAAAAAATCTTTGGGTGAGGAGTAACAAAAATAGAACTACCACATAATCCAGTAATTCAACTTCTGGGTAGATACCAAAGGAAATAAAACTGCTATCATGGCAGAATTGTTCACAATAGGCAAGACATGAAAACAACCTAAATATTTATCAATGGATGAATGGACAAAGAAAATGTGGATATGAGATATGTGTGTGTGTGTGTGTGTGTGTGTGTACATATTTATATGTATGTATATGTATATATCCTATATAATAAAAGGCTAATATGCAAATCAACCCAACAGTAGAAAGATCGGTCGCTATGATGTGCACTGACCAGCAGGGGGTAGACGCTCAACGCAGGAGCTTCCCCCTGGTGGTCAGTGCACTCCCATGGGAGAGCACTGCTCAGCCAGAAGCTGGACTCATGGCTGGCATGTGCAATGGCAGTGACAGGAGCCTCTCCCACCTCCACGGCAGTGCTAAGGATGTCCAACTGACGGCTTTGGCCCCTGCAGGCTCACATCCCCAGAGGTCTCCCGGACTGTGAGTGGGTGCAGGCTGGGCTAAAGGACGCCCCCCTCCAGAGTGTGTGAATTTAGTACACCAGGCCTCTAGTACAGTGATGGTGAACCTTTTGAGCTCGGTGTGTCAGCATTTTGAAAAACCTTAACTTAACTCTGGTACCGTGTCACATATAGAAATTTTTGATATTTGCAACCATAGTAAAACAAAGATTTATATTTTTTATATTTATTTTATATATTGAAATGCCATTTAACAAAGAAAAATCAACCAAAAAAATGAGTTTGCGTGTCACCTCTGACATGCGTGTCGTAGGTTCACCATCACTGCTCTAGTATATATATATTTACACACACACACACACACACACACACCAAAGGCCTGGTGTGAAGTCAGCTTCAGCCAAAGTACTTGCGCTGGGCTGGGTTGCACTAATACCCAACAAAAATCAGGATAATTACCAAGAGAAGGAGAGATGGATGTTGGGGAGTCATGCTCTTGTCCCTTCACTACAGAGCTTGTTGTCTTTAAAAGGCAAGTGGGGTTTCTGCTTTTAAACAATGAGGGCTCTATAATGTAATCCCAGTGAGTGATCGGCCAATTTTTGACAGTTCCTAACATCCTACCATCAAGTAGGACAGTTAAAAAGCCCTGTAGGGCTGTACCCATCATCTGGAGTTGGAAAGAGATTGGACCAGAGCATCAGACACACCTAGTTTGAATCCCAGCTTTCCTACTTATTGTGTAATCAGGTTTGTAGCAACCTCTCTATAGGTCTCTGACTCCCACATGTAACCTGGGGGCAATAATGCCTACTTCCATGTGTTTGAGAGAATTAAAAAACATAAAGCTTTTAAATTATCTAGCACAGTGCTGAGTACATAGTAATTAATGTCCTTTCTTTGTGCCTTAATTACTTGTTTAGAGAAAACAGAATCCGAAAAAAAGAAGCTAAAATAGCCAGAGTCATTGATGTTTACCAAAGAGAAGGTCCAATCGATCAGGTTTATGAGGCCCAGCTTGGCCTACATCCCTGTTGGAAACATGCTAATTCATAGTGTTTGGCTATCCATTTTCTGGACTTGGTTGCCACCTCTGTCAGATTCTTTCTTTAGTGTGTTAATGATGAACGAGTCTTTTTTCAGATCACTTTCTTTCAGACGCCACAGCTTGGTTTCTACAGATGCCTAATCCCAAACAATAAATGTGAAATGACTCATTCTATCCTAAGGTCTTGGGAAAACTCACTCTCACCCACTGTGAATATAAGCACCTTCCTAACCTACTCTTCCTCTTAATGAAGGAGATCATGTAACGGTGTGGTCTTTCTATAAAACTGAAAACACTATGCAGATAAGGGTAGCAGTATATGCACTGGTAGGGGGCCAAGATTTCATGGATCCCAAATCAGGCATGCTTCCCTGTCCCCCATTACAGTACCCTGAAAGACGCTGCATCCAGGCCTTGTTCAGAATATTTTTTTAAAAATCTTTTTATTTTGAAATAAATTTAAATGTATAGAAAAGTTACAAAGATGTACAAACAGTTCCCATATACCCTATTCCAGTTTTTCCTAGTGTTAACATCTGTTATAACCATGGTCCATTTATCAAAATTAAGAAATTAACGTTGGTATAGTAAAAGCAACTAAACAATAGAATTTGTTCATATTTTACCAGGTTTTTCTGCTTCATGATACCACTTTGCATTTAGTAACTGGAATGTCTCCTTAACAATCTTTAACAGTGTCTCTCGGTCACTTTTTGTTTTTCATGATCTTGACACTTGTAAATACACTGGTCAGGTATTATTTGCACTGCTCCCAATTTAGGTTGTCAGATGTTTTCTCATGATTAGATATTGGTTATAAATCTTGGGGGAAGAATATTTCAGAAGGGGTGCTTCTCTTGTTGACTGTATCAGGAAGTCCAATGTGTCAATATGTTTTACTGGTGGTGTGTTAACCTTGATCACTTGGTTAAGATATTGACTGTGCAGTTTTTCCTGTTACTAAAAGTACATTTTCTTCCTTCCTTCCTTCTTTCCTTCCTTCCTTCTTTCCTTCCTTCCTTCTTTCCTTTCCTTTCTTTTGAGAGCCAAATTTTTTAAACTTAAACTATATAGGTAGGTACATTGTTATTAACTTAATTAGGGTACTCCTAAACTGGCCTTTGCTAAAAATGTCCTCAATCTGAGGGGTCAACCTCAGCGAAAGTACCCCCACTTCTAACGCCACTTCTTCAAAATAGACTCGCCTAGGCCGAAAACCGACTTCTTCGCATGGGCCACGAAGTTTCAATCGCACTGTACGTGCGCACCCGCACGTGGTATTTTGTGGAAGAGCCACACTCAAGGGGCCAAAGAGCCGCGGTTTGCCGACCACTGTCCTAGAGCAATTAAGTGTAATTCAAATAAACAAATATAGAGAGTAACCAGCATTGTGCTGTTTACAATGCTGTGTGCTGGGATTGAGACGAAATCAAGAAATGCCTGGCTTCACTCGTAAGCACCTTTAGTCTGAAGTGATGAGCATTACAGAAGAGAGCTGCATAGAGCTATAGGGCATACCGTGAGGGGACTTAAGCACCCTGGGAGTTGAAAAGCTTCTTAGAGAAAGTAGCGCTACCACACATGTAACCTATATGTTCATGTTGACTAATGTTACCCCAATAAAATTTAAAATAATTTTAAAAAAGAAAAGAAAGTGGCACTAATGTTGAAGCCCAAAGGAAGAGCAGGAACTAGTTGAGAGAAGAAACCAAGATCTGGGTGCTAACCGTACTACATCTTGTGATCAGTTTAAACCTCAAAGAATTCATCTATTACCATAGTTTTGTGATTAAATCCCTAATCTCTACTTTCAATCTTTCCCTGAATAGGATTCTACCCTGATTCTCTTCAATATCCCTTCATTCATTCCTCTAGTCATTCAACATTTAATGAAAAGAGAGGAAGGAAAAGCATTCCAAGTGGAGGGAACAGCCCATGGGAAGGCTAGGGTATGAAAAGGGGGATGGTCTGTGCTGAAGTAATGGAAGGACGTGCATTATGCCTAGAGAGAACAGAACAAGAGAAAGAGTGGCAAGAAACAAGGCTGGAGACATGGGAATGCACGAGGTCCTATAACTCCTTAACATTAGTTGCGGGTTTTGGAATTATCTCGAGGGCAGTAGAGAGCCAGGGAAGGCTGGTAAGCCAATGAGTGACCAGACTGTGTCACTAGGCCACATTGGGGAGAATGGGTGAGAAGAGAGTAAGCAGTAACTTCTATCTGGCTTAGCAAGATTTAATTTGCTGCCTCACAGGAATAGGGTGAGGATTAAACATTCAAATTCCCTGGAATAATGTTTGACATGTGATGAGCAATCAGGGAATGTTAGCACCTTGCTCAGTCCAACAATTTTAATTCTTTTTCATCTAATCTCATCTTATTTTTTATTCCCCTGATGTTATTTTGGAGAGAAAATGACCATTTAAAGTTTTTGCTGCAATTAAAATGGATTACTGTGCTAGACACAGTAATCAAATATGAATAAGACCTAGGCCCGTACTTAAAAGGCATTTGCAATGAGCCATAGCATGGTATGATATGAAATACACTAATAGTAAGAGCCAAAGCTCTCAGAGGGCAAGAATGGCATTCTTCGCCTTAACGTCCTTGATGTCTGCCATAGATAGTATGTGGCGCAGGGACTTCAGCAGACTTCTGGACCAAATAATGCATGCACTGGGAGTTCAGAGGGCGGATCAGGAAGACCGGAGGCACTAAATGTTCAATCGCTTAGGATTTCATACAGGCTTGTTGAGGACTGTCTCTTTCATTCTGTGTATTTTTGTTGTGATTGTTTGGGATAATTGTGTATGCTTTGTTTTATTTTTCATGAATGTTTCTTTTGAATGAGCCGCCATATTTTCAAATTAAAATTTTTCTATCATGAAACACTGTATAATAACATGAAAACATTACATCTAGGCTGAGATGTTTGGTTTAATAATATTAAATTATGGTATTTCTGAGTCACAGATAATATGGGGTAAATTTCATTCTCTATTGCTGCCTATTCCTTCCACCTACCCACACCTTGGTCACCTAACTAACTGCTAGCTGACATGTATTCAGAAAATCAGAGTAATTTTACCCTTAGCCCGAGCAATATACCAGTGCACTTGTATGAGAATCCTGTAATTTCAGGTAAAGTAAATGACAGTGGGGTCATAACCAACACTAATCCCTCTATTTTTTTTTAAAATATATTTTATTGATTTTCTACAGAGAGGAAGGGAGAGAGACAGAGAGTTAGAAACATCGATGAGAGAGAAACATCGATCAGCTGCCTCCTGCACATCTCCTACTGGGGATGTGCCCGCAACCCAGGTACATGCCCTTGACCGGAATCGAACCTGGGACCTTTCAGTCCGCAGGTCGACGCTCTATCCACTGAGCCAAACCGGTTTCGGCTAATCCCTCTATTAACATGTGGTTTTCTACACTATGCATGTATATCTACACTATGCTCATGTATGTTATTTCTGAGGCAAGCTGAAAATAAGGTAAGTAATAAGGTAAGTAACCATGTTGGCTGTGTGAACACTTAACGTTATTATAGGAAAGCTAAAGGCAAAAGCTGTATTATGCCCGAGTTTAGATTTGATGATGGAGTCAAACTTGGTCAAATTGGTTACTCTTTTATTTTTAATTTTTATTTATTGTTTGGGAGGGGGGGGCATTGCTTTGTTGTTCCACTTATTTAAGCATTCATTGGTTGATTCTTCTATGTGCCCTGACTGGCATCTAACGCACAACCTTGGTGTATAGGGACGATGCTCTAACCAACTGAGTGACCCAGCCAGGGTCGGTTACTCTTTTTTTTTTTTTTTTAAAGAAAGGCAGACTGCCATGCGCAGTGCCTCATTTGGATGTGTTCAGCCGTGGGCAAACTAAGGCCCGCGGGCCGGATCCGGCCCGTTTGAAATGAATAAAACTAAAAAAAAAAAAGACCGTACCCTTTTATGTAATGTTTACTTTGAATTTATATTAGTTCACACAAACACTCCATCCATGCTTTTGTTCCGGCCCTCCGGTCCAGTTTAAGAACCCATTGTGGCCCTCGAGTCAAAAAGTTTGCCCACCCCTGGTAGAGTCTTAGAAACTTGATTACACTATGTTCTCCGTCAAATGGACCTTGAGAGCTTGTTTGGAGGTTCTAGCAGGGGAGTGCAGCTACTCGGACACCCTTGACCAAAGACAGTCCTCTCCTCTGGGGGGAAGGTTGTCCTCTTCCACCAATGTGCAGCTTCAGGAGGCAGTACATGGACTGGTGAGGGAGAAAGGGGACACCTGTTTAGGCAGCCAGATTAGCCGAATCAACTCTGGCAATCAATGGGGTGACAGATGCCGCAGCCGGACTGCCCTCACATCCAGGTTACGCTTTCTTAAAGAGTTTACTCTGCCAGCCCTGGCCGGTGTGGCTCAGTTGGTTGGGCATCATCCCATGCACTGAAAGGTTGCTGATTCAATTCCCTGTCGCACATGGCTGGATTGCAGGCTCAATCCCTAGTAGAGAGTTTATGGGAGGCAGCCAATCAATGTTTCACTCTCATATCCATGTCCTCTCTCTCTCCCTCTCCCTTCCTCACTCTCTAAAAATCAATAAAACATCTTTAAAAAATAAAAATAAATTTTAAAATCTTTAAAAAAAAGGTTTACTCTTCCAGATGAAAAAGCCATAGCTGCCTGATGCACTGGATTGGTGACTCCACGTGTGATAGCTGCCATGCACTGATAGGGTCACTCAGGAAACACCTACAAATATTCCTCAGGTAAGAACTATTTTTTAATGAAAACTCTAAAAGTAATTCTTATACTGTATTCCAAAATTGTACTATTTCTATACATTTGAATGTTTTTTGTTATCAAACTCAAAGTAAGAAATTTAAAAATACAGAGACTATAGAAAAGGAAATATAAGTTATTTCCCAATTCAATTCCACAGTCTCATACCAAAGAGGTGTGTTAATGTTAAATTTCTTGAGTCTCTTTCTAGAAATGTTTCTCCTTGTACAACTATAAATAGGTGAAGTATCCACTATATATCTTAACCCAAATAGGATTATCTATATACAGTTTTGCACATTTTTTCACTAAAATTAGGTCATATATTTAGATCTTACAAGGAAGGGCCTAGGGCCCAGCCAGAGTATCTACCAATGGACCAAGAGGTCACCAGTTAGATTCCCAGTCAGGGTACATGCCCAGGTTGCAAGCTCAATCCCCAGAAGGGGACGTGCAGGAAGCAGCTGATCAATGCTTCTCTAATTGATGTTTCTATTTCTCTCTCCTTCTCCCTTTCTTTCTCTCTAAAATAAATAAAAACATTTTTTTTTTAAATAAAAGGAAGGGCCTAGGATAATAGGAGAGGAACTAGGGGTGGAAATGAGCCTAGGCTGGGCTGCTTTGGCTCACTAAAAAGTCAGAGAAAAGGGGGCCTTGGGGACAGGGGCAAGCCCAGGAGGAGCTGCCGCTGCCTACAGCTCCCTGGATGCAAGCCTCATGGGGTTCTTTAGAGATTAGGAATTGCACACCTGTGGTTGAAGAGGAGGGAGAAGGGAAAGGTGCAGGTGGGCATGCGCCTGGGAGAGAGAGTAAACCTTAATTTTCTTTATAGTGCCTCTCTAGCATTCCACATAATGTATCATAATTTATTTTACTTATTAATAATCACTTCAGTTTTTTTCTGTTTTCAATGAGATATAACACTGCCATGAATATCCTTTTACATATATTTCCCCCTCAATTTTAAGCAAATATACAGATTATATAAATATATAAATTCTGAGCAGGAATTCTAGCACTGCTTTGAATAACATTTAAAAAAATATTTTTATTGATTTCAGAGAGGAAGGGAGAGGGAGAGAGAGATAGAAACATCAATGATGAGAGAGAATCATTGATCGGCTGCCTCCTTCTTGCCCAGAACCTGGGCATGTGCCCTTGACTGGAATTGAACCTGGGACCCTTCAGTGCACAGGCCAACACTCTATACACTGAGCCAAACCGGCTAGTGCTGAATAACATTCTTCATTGAATTGCATGCCCAATTATTCCACCCTAACAACCCACAGGGTAATTAGAAAATTGATGCTGACAAGTAGTGTTGATATAAGAGTTCTAGAGAATTAAGCAATGTATTTTTTGGGTAACTTTTTTGTTTTGTTTTGTTAATCCTCACCCAAGGATATTTTTTGCATTGATTTTTAAAGAGTGGAAGGTAGGGAAGGTTGGGGAGGGAGGAGGAAGGAGAAAGAGGAAGAGAGAGAGAGAGAGAGAGAGAGAGAGAGAGAGAGAGAGAGATGTGAGAGAGACACATCAATTGGATGCTTCCCGAATACACCCTGACCAAGGTGGAGATGAAACCTGCAACCCAGCTACATGCCCTGGACCACTGGGAATCAAACCTTTGGGGCATCGGCTGATGTGCTAACCATTGAACTACACAAGCCAGGGCCCTTTTGGTAATCTTTGATTCATAACAAACCACTCTAAAACTTAATGGATTAAAATAAAAACAAGCTTTTTTTTTTAAGCTCAGAAATCTGCAATTTGGGCAGGGCTTGTCAGGGAAAGCTTGTGTCTGCTCTACACACCATCAGCTGAGGTGTCTTGACTGAGGGCCAAAGGACCCATTTCCAAGATGATGCAATCAACTAGTTGGTGTTGGCTGTCTGGTGGGAGCTCAGATGGAGTTGAAGGCTAGGAACCCTAGATTTTTCTCTGCATGGGTCTTTCCATGCGGCCTGGGATTCCTCGTGGCATGAGACTTGGATTCCAGAGGCAAGAAGAATCATAGGTAGGCATAAGCTATACTGCCTTTTATGACCTAGCCTCAAAAGGCTCATAGTTGCCCGTTTTTATTTATTTATTTATTTATTTTTGGTAAGCCTCACCTGAGGATATTCTTCCATTGATTTTTAGAATAGAAGGGAGGGGCACACACACACACACACACACACACACACACACACACACACACGGGCTGGGGATCTAGCCTACAACTGATCTTTCAACAGCAGAAAGGATTTCTTAGAAGTATTTAGGCCACTGAAAATTCTTTTTTTTTTTCTAAAGATGAGAAACATTTTAATAAGCCTCAGAATAAGAACCTTGATACCACTTTGCATTCGTGATGACAGAAAAAAGAATGGAGAAAATAAATTTCTTAGATATTTTTAAAAGAAGAATAGTTTTAAGAACAAATTCCTTTGGACTCTACAGCCTTCTTTTTTATTCTGTACCTTTCCATGCTTCAACATATGCCAAAAAATAATTTACTGAATAAAAGTAGCCAGGAAGGAAATCAAACATTTATAAGATATATTTATTATTTTTCTGACCAAAGTGCAGTGATTTTTAAATCTTCTTAAACAAATAACTATGAAAAAATATTCAAGGAAATAAAATACAAATGGGAAATTTAACCATTAGATTTCTTCTATTTTATCTAACCTTATATTTAGTCCAAAAAACAAATCCCCCCCCAAAAAAAACATACAAACCACCAAACCATTTTACCATAAATCTAGTACATGCATTTCAAGATTCCACTGCTAGAATTTTGTTGAGATCAATTTAATCATTTATAACAGAGCATAAGGAACACATGTCATTAGATGTGACCCTTGCCCCTTATCCTCAGATTTATATCAGAATAAAGCTGACAATTCTGCCAGATTCTGAACCCCCAGTATCCCCATTCCAATCCCTGCCTTTATTCCCTTGTGGCAGTGGCGCCCCCATCAGTTAAAGTTTAATAATGCCCTGTCATGCAACTTTACACAAGTTGTAGTAAAACTAAAACGTAGCCTAAGTTTTCTTACCTTTCTATAGGATATGGTCAGTTATTGGATAAATACTGAAACATTTCTAGCAATTCATCTTATGAGTTTGTTACCAAACACAATGTGCAAGAACTAACTAGACAAAAAGTTCCTTTGGAATTTGGTCCACAAATTCACCTAACAGGTTGGAAATTTAAAACCTGCAAGGAAAAGAGGAAGTGAGGAATCCCTAATGCTGACACGTTGTAATCACTAAAGGGATACACATATACTAAAAAGTTTTGCTCACAGAAGTCACAAACTATAAAAGGGATATCCTTATTGAATAAAAACAGAGAACTAGCTAATGCCCTTTGTGAGCACCATAGTTAAGACAAAGTTAGACCCAAATTCACTGT
The DNA here is from genome assembly GCF_000412655.1 of Myotis brandtii. Classification (NCBI taxonomy): domain Eukaryota; kingdom Metazoa; phylum Chordata; class Mammalia; order Chiroptera; family Vespertilionidae; genus Myotis; species Myotis brandtii. Next base: position 14,862 of record NW_005371854.1, on the reverse strand, counting down.
CTACTCCTGTGACTCCCCCCCAAAAAATCTGAAGATAAAAAAATTTAATTTGTCTTACTATATACTTTCTGGCCACTAATTGTGATGTAATTATGAAAGATTAAAATTAGGCCTCTGAAAATTCTTGAACTCCTGAGACAAAGATAAAAGGAACAAGTCATTCCTGCTTTGCCACAAAGCAAAACAGAAGAAGGAGAAAGCAATAGTTCTCTAACTCAGGGCCCCAGCCCTTGGATTCTTCCAGCAGCCTATTCTTGATTTCAGGGACCTGAGAAGATTTCTAGGGACCTATGTATGTTAGCTGGGCTGGCCAGAGAGAGACAGCACCTTGGGCTGCACAGTGTGGCAACCTGCAGTGAAACAGAGAGGGCGGGGGGGAGAGAGAGAGAGAGAGAGAGAGAGAGAGAGAACGAACACGAACCCCATGGCTGGAGGAAGGAAAGAGAAAAGTTAGTCATGTCCTTCAAGCCCAGGTGGCGAGGACAACCAGCTTACCAGTGATGAAACAATTCAAATCACGGGAAGAACAATCCGAGTTGTGGCACCATTATGTTGTGGGCAGCAGGATTGGCACTGGTGGAGTCAGACCAAACTGGGTTCAGCAACTTCAGTACTTGGGTTCTGATGAGGAAAGAATTCAGAGCCAAGACCCAAACTGTAAGAGAACATTTATTTGGTAAATCACAGAGGTAGAAAAAGTAATTCCTAGAAGAAATGGGTTATCCACTATGCCTGTAGCTTTTGCCAATCTGGCCCTGCAACTCTGCACCGAAAGCTGCACCAGGGCTGGGGACTCAAACTGCTGAGCCCCAAAGCCCAGGACTGGGTCTCAGCACCGGCTATCTGCTCCTAGGATACAGCAGGGACTGAGTCCAGGATCAACACTCTGATCCCTGCCTGTCCTTTGCTAAACTTGCCTTGCCCACCTCTGTACCTGATGGCATGCCTGCGTTCTACTGAACAGCTCCTCCATTCCCTGGTTTCCCTGCCGCCCTGCCAGTGTGGCACTCCCATCTCCCAGCCTTTATTCCCTCATGGCAGTGGTGCCCTATCAGTTAAGAAGGAGAAAAGTTTAATAAGGGCATCTTGAAAATTGGGTGTCCCAGAGCAAGGCCACCAACCTGGGAGAAGAGATGTGGAGTGAGGCAGGTGTGTCCCAGGAATTGTTGGGGATTCTGGAGAGCACAGACTAGGGTGAGGACCTACGGCTGAGGTCACTCACAGCACACACTGGGCTAGTTTCTCTCTGCCTGGAAACCACCTAGTTGGGGGTCCTTGTCTGTCCCCCATCAGCCCCAGGCACTTTTTCTGTTTGCTGCACTGGGAGACTCTATATTGGCTGCTGTAAAGCACATGCAGTGCGCTCAGACCTGGAGATCCTGGGGACAGTGAGAAGTTTCTCTCTCCGCACTCTACAGGCTGAGTGCAGGAAGTCAGGGTCCAGGGCTTTCTAAGCGAGCTTGGGGCAGAAAGTTCAGGGGAAGGGGTCTGAAGCCAGCTGTGCAGGGTGTGAGAGGGCCCAAGTACCTCACAGTTGGGTGTTAGGGAGTATGCTTATTCTTCAGGGTGATGCCAACAGGTCACCAACATGCAGGTGTGTAAATACGACCCTACAGGACACTCCGAGGCAGGCTTCGGGCATGATTCTGCATGAACACGGGCGGATATCCTTATGGCACAACTGTCATTTTTTGCGAGTGCCAGGGCTTTGGGGAATGGGCGTGTGTTTGAGACAGGAATGAGTTGTATGTGTGGAGCAGTATGACTAGAAGTGACTGCGAGTGTCAGTATGGACTTTTCAGTTCTGTCAAGCCTTCCCTGCTCTCTAGTGGAGAACCCCAGGGCTAGAGATGCAAGTGCAGTCCAGAATCCTGCCGCCACTGGGATGTCTTGGCAAACAGCTACTCTTAACAAGGACAGCGGGGCATTATGGCTCCTGCAGGCAGAAGAGCAATTAGGAAATGGCTGGTGGCATAGAAAGGGAGAAGACTAGAACTGCTTGAAGGGTGGGGATGCTTCTATGCCTCGCCCCTTCCTGCTGTCACCCGGCGGGTCACTGGCACTTTCTGCCCATGTGATGGACCGCCCCCGGGGGTCAGGGCACAAGCTGGGTAATCCTTTAGTATGGATCGCGATCTTAAGGAATCCCCCATGTGGACCACGGCCGGATGCTTTTCCACATCCCAAGCTAGCTAAGGGAAAGGCACATGGCTACTAAACACATCATTCCTTCAAAACGGGATTATGGTTCCTATTTCAAAGATTAATACTGTTGACTGTTGAACAATATGGTGGTTAGCAGCAGCGACCTCTTGTGAAGTCAAATATCCACATATAACTACAGTCAGTCCAAGCATACCCAGATTCCCAACTTGGGAGCTGACCCTTGAAAAATCCATTGATTTTTAGGGAGAGTGAAAGAGAGAGCGAAAGACAGAGAGAAATATCAATGTGAAAGAAACACATAGATTGGTTGCCTCCTGCATGAGCCCTGAGCAAGGCCCAGGCAAGGGAGGAGCCTACAACCAAGTACTTGCCCTTGACCGGAATCGAACCCGGGACCCTTTGGTCTGCAGGCTGATGCTCTCTATCCACTGAGCCAAATCAGCCAAGGAGACAAGGCGGCTTTCATTTGCGCAGGTCCATAAACTGTGGAAGGGCCAACTGAACTTTGTGGGGTCAATTGAAAAAAATGTAAGTATAATTAGACCCACCCAAACTTGTGTTAATGGTCAATTTTACACTGAGGTCTGAGAAGTTAGTTGCCCATAATCCTAATGCCAGAATTATGATCAGCCCGAACTGAATTGTCTGACAAAATTCTTGCTCCCACTGCCGTCTCATTTTCATAAGCCCCAGTCCTCTGTGGTGATTTCAGCTACCTGAATTAAACACCCTGCCCAGACCCAGGACCAATCCCCTTATTCATTAACCCTCTCACCCTCACTTGGATGGGGGTCAAAGGTCAGACTTGGGGAGGGGGGTCCAAGAGTCCCTTAGATAGATCCTGCCCTCCAGACCCTACAGTTGGGGATGGAGTGGGATGCATGTTTAAACTGGTAGAACTGAACAGGTGAAATTTACCTTGACAGCAAGTTTTCCTCAAAATCTAACTTAATTTAAAGGTGTTTCTCACTGGCCCCCTTCATTCCTCCCCCCAATTCCATCAATGACCTCAATGCAAATACAAGTGAGGTGGTCTGACAGGATACTGCAGTCCAGCAAGTGGATGACACAGACCGTCCTAGGCACAGGATCCTTGCCCTGATTGGTTGCCTGGAGCTCCTGCACCACCCCAGACCAGAGCAGCCTCTGGAGGCATCAGAGTCATTGTCCACCTGAGTGTCTTTGCTGCTTCAACAGTCCAATCATCTGACCACAAACCTACAAACTCCACAGCAAGTGCCATCATCACAGCCTCCACTCCAAGCCACTATTGCCAGGTGAGACCTGAGACTCCTATGAGGTATATCAATCTATCTATCTCTTCCTCTCTCCCCTCTTTCTCCATTATGCTATGTCTTGGTTGATGTTCCTGCCAACCTCAGAGTCTCTATCTACGTCTGTCTGGGTCTCTTCATTACAACACTGGACAGTCTCAGTTTGGGGACTTCCTGCTCCACTCTTCCCATACAGAGCCCAACTCCAGTCTTGCTATCTCTTACTGCACATGTGCTCAGACCCATCTCTGAGCAAAACGCAGGAGTAACTTTCTGTAGACTGTGCACCCACAGATTTGGTCTGGTGCCTAGCGATTCCTAGGAAATCAGTTCAGAATCAAGTGAGAGGCACATAAGTGCAACAACCTAGGGCAGATGGTCCTAAATTGCAAGCCCCTCCCCTCCTCCCCCAGTCCTGAGATCTGGGAGCTTTCTTTCCAGTTTAAGTCCTGGGTCCTAATTTAAAACTCTACTAAGCTTGGTGACTATGGGGGTCTCTTTGCTAGAAGGCAGAGCAGCTGAGCAGAATTTAGTCTTTAGTTTCTCAGAGATTCCAACTGCAGAAATATTCTCTCTCTGCCTACATTCCCCCACGTACCCTGCCAGTGTGACCAACAACCCCACACAGGAATATAGCTCTGGCTGCATTCTGGAAAAAGCTGTTGTGACAGGGTGTTCAAGACTGTATTCGGGAGACCTGGCCAGCAGATGTATGGGAAAGTGGATGAGCTGGGAAATGAGCTTGCCCTCCCCACCCAGATTTGAGGTGGCATCACTATTCCAGCTTTGCTAGAAAATGCATGTTACATGCTCACCAGACTCTTTAGCAATCTATTCGATGATGAGGAAACAATGTTGAAGAGAAATTAAGTGACCAGGCTGGAGCCATGATGCCAGGGAGTTACATGGATGACCAGAGCCCAGGTCTGTAGGCTCATAAAACTTTGAACTGCTGCAAGTAGTGATATCATAGTTCCCTTGCAGAGAGGCATCATGGGCTTCTGGAAATTCTCCCCCTTCCTAACTCTGAGCATCTTGGTCCTGTACCAAGTGGGTATTGTCCAGGCAGCACCATTCAGTAAGACAGCTCTGCCAGGAGCACACTCCCCTCCCAATGTCCCTGGGATCAAATAATTCTGTGGTCTGAACCACAAGACTATATGGTCAGCATAGCTTTGTTTCTGAATCTGCTTGTCATTGGAGAATACAGTTCTATTTCTAAAAAGCACTGAGCTGTGGTGGTTATTGGTCTGGCCCGTGTCCCAGGCTTCCTGTAATCTGGGACCTGTGCTTCACCCCAGGAGAGCTGGACACAGGGTATGGTGGTTGGTCCCCTTGAGCAAACTCAAGTCATAAGAACAGTTGTGCTAAGGAGCAGGTAAGCACCTTGGGACCTGATGCTGTAAATTCTATCTCTTCTTGGTAAAACAGGAATTTTTGCTGCCCGTGAACAAAATGTGGCTTCTAGGTAGTCCTTGAGAATGGATTGGGCATGGCACCATAATTCTCGCTAGTCCCATAAACTTTGGTTGATTTTTATTTTATTTAAACTAGAAAGACTGGTTGTTATAGCTCTGTGTTAAGTGTCACTTTTGGTTTTTGGACACTTCTGAGAATGTCAATGATGAGTGATTGTGGCATTTTCCCTAAAGGCCCTGTAATTTTGTGCTGTGATAACTGTGTTTAGGTGAAAGACTTATTTAATTGGTGCCACTCAAAGAAGTAATTTTGCTATGATGGTCCCATGGGGCAGGCTCTCCTGCCCCATCCCCTCAACCTCTCACTGACAGGTACTCTTTATCTTCATCCTACAAATCAGTGTCACTACCCAGAAGAGGGCCTGCAAAATGCCTACCTTCTTGGGTATCTATCTGAGCAAAGTTGCACAGAAAAATAAATCCGAGGCCAAAGATGTTCTCCCGCTAAAAACATGGGCCATTGCTGCACGGACCTTCAGTCCTGAGCAGTGAAAAAGACTCCAGGAAGAGGGTGACTGCTTTTGTATTGTTGGGTGAGGATGAGGACTATGTATTGTGGGGGTGCAATCTACGCTCTAACCCTCCCTGGACCCAGATAGTAAAAAAAGTCCTCAGGGGAAGGTGCTCGCTCCAGTTTCTGAGAGTTCCAATAGCTGAAACCCCTAGATTTGGGGTTCATTTCTCTGTTTTCCAGTGTCTCCCTGCCACACTGAGATTTTCTGCTAGGAAACATATATCCTGTTTATTTAAAACATGGTTCCCTGCAGTTATGATTGTGATTACTCTAATATTTGGGTTTGAAAAATAATGACACTATGCTTTTGAATATACCAGTACACTGTAATGTTGTGTTCATCTGAATTCAAAGAATACATCTGGGGTCAAAAACTGTGTTTTCCATGTACTACCTCTATGATCCTCGGGCAAATATTTTCACTGAGCCTAAGTTTCCCCATTTGTAAGTTGCAGATATTGATAGTACCTACTGCTACCATTAATATAAAAAAAAAGAGGCCTGGCCAGTGTGGGTCAGTTGGTTGGAGCATTGTCCTGTGCACAGGAAGGTCACGGGTTCCATTCCCAGTTAGGGTACATACCTAGGTTGTGAGTTCAATCCCCAGTTAGGGTGTGCAGGGGAGACAACCAATCGTCTCTCTCTCTCTTCACCTCTCTCTAAAAAAAAAACCAAAACATATTGTCAGGTGAGGATAAAAAAAAGAGTAAATCAGATAAAAGATGTCAAGAGCCTCATAATTAGTAACTAAATTTTAGTTACTGTTTTTTAAAAATATATTTTTATTTATTTCAGAGAGGAAGGAAGATGGAGAGAGACAGAAACATCATTGAGGAGAGAAAATCAATGACTGGATGCCTCCTTCACACCCCCCATTGGAGATTGAGTCTGCAACCCAGCATGTTCCATCCCATGTGGGAATGGAACCGAGACCTCCTGGTTCATAGGTCCATGCTCAACTCTACTTTTTAAAATTTGTAATGAAAGTAACTTACAGGAAGAGTGTGGAAGACACACTTATTTGCATCCTTCTTGACATTGAAAACTATCGTCTTTGTTTGAAAGAAACTCAAGCTAAATGCAAAATAAAATTATTGAAGTTACCCAGTGTGGATTTTTTAAAAAATATTTGATACTGTATTCAGTAAACATGGCAGCATGTCTCATTGGTTCATATGGTATCAAGTCTGGACTTTGTCAGCCCATTATCCAACGGTTGATGTTAGTGATCCTGCTAAAACTCAGTATGACATAAAATGACTGCTTCCTGGGTATCTGGGGACACAAGATAACACTGTACATCCAGAGAGCTCTTTATTTAAAAAAATGTTGTCATTTGTGAACCTTATCAACACTACAAATGTATTCTACATACATGTCAATGGAGTCCTTGTTATTTATACTGCCTCCCTCAAGAAGTGTCCAACTTTGTCCAATTTATTATGAACACATGTGCACCCAAAAATATGGCCTCAGAACTGGCTGTTTTGGCTCAGTGGATAGAGTGTTGACTGGCAGACTGAAGGGTCCTGGGTTCAATTCCCAGTCAAGGGCAATGTACCTCAGTTGCAGGCTTGATCCCTGGCCCTGGTTGGGGTGCATGCGGGAGCAACCAATTGATGTGTCTCTCTCACATCAATGTGTCTCTCTGTCTCTCCCCCTCCACTCTCTCTAAAAATCAATGGAAAGATATCTTCAGGTGAGGATTAACAACAACACCAAAAATGGCTTCAGATTTTTGTAGTAAGATTACTGCAGAGAGAAATACATATAACAAGAATTGTTTTTGGAGAATGAATGCACCCTTCTCAATAAGATATTGACTTCTGGTATCGCCTCCCCAATGTGTGCTTCCAAGTTGGCTCTGCAAATATCCCTGGTGATATGATAAATTTCAGAATGCATATCATTGTTCCACCCACAAAAGGGTGATAGATTTTATTACTGACCAGATTTTATCTACTTGTCCCAATACCACTTATTAAATGAACTAAAATGTTCCACATTGATTAAACACCTTATCATATGCTGATCACCTTCTGGCCTTTCTTTCCTCTTCTATTGATATGTTTATGCACCAGTAACACAATTTAATAACTATGAGGGCAAAGCTGCACTCATATTTCTCTTTTTTCAAAATACTCTTAACAATTTTCACACATTTATTTGTCCAGAAGGAAGTTAGGATAATTGCAATTTTTTAAAAATCCTGTTAGATTTTTATTTGCATTGGGCTTTCCAGGTAGGCAACTGCATTATCTGTAAATAACAGTAAATATTAATTCATATTTCTGTTCTTATTGTATCAAGTAGAACCTCATATATATATATGTGTGTGTGTGTGTATATATGTGTGTGTGTGTGTATATATATATATGGAAGAACAAGTCAATCATGAAGTCAAAGTTGGTAAGAATTTGCTGGGTGCTCAGTTGAGGATGAGCTGCAGGAGGCTTCGTTCATTGGGGATTTCAGCAAGCACACTAAAGCCACTGCTGTCAACATTAACTGCTTCTCTGTAACATGATTGGCCAAAAGCAGATCTTGGGCTTTTATCACTCAACATGTGTGCAATTAAAGACAGTTTTATATAGTATCTACTCCAAGCAAACCATGGTGCACGGCTCTGCAGGATTCCAAAGAGAGTGAGAGACCCATTGCCCACAAAGAAAAATACTACAACCTAGTCCAGTTACTATAGCTCAACAACAAGACTTCCTTTTTATAGGGAAAGGGCAGGTGTGGGTGTGCTGCAAAGTTGCAAAAGGTGACCTAGAGAAAGGATAAAGGATGAAAATTCTTCTAAATCAGCTCCTAGTGCTTGCTTCAGCCGCACATAAACTAAAATTGAAACTTTTTTTTAGTTTTATTCATTTCAAACGGGCCGGATCTGGCCCGCGGGCCGTAGTTTGCCCACGGCTGTGTTAGCCAATCTTGTTTTTGCCTCTCTTTTTTTTATTATAAGAACATGGCATTAAAAACATTTAAGAAAAAGAAAAGATCAGCCACAGTCCCACTCAATATAGTGCCAGGGCAGGGCAGTCCATTTTTACATTGGGTACATTATCTTATTATTATTGAGTTGTAAGAGACCTTATGTTGTTAGGTCTAATCAAATAATTGAATCAACACCCCCTCCCCTGGACCACTTCCAACCGTCTCTTTCACTTAGATCACATTCCACTCGCTAAGACCATTACTTTCCCCTCAGGACTTGCCCCGAGAATTGCCCCGAGAAAGCCCCCCTAGAGTCCTTCAAAATCTAACTCCCTAACCCTAGGTACTGGCGCCATTTGTGGGCTCAGCTCATCTGGCTTTCCAGATGACCTAATAAATTCATAATTCTTTACCACTTTTAGGCGACCCTAACATATGTACTAGTCTAGAGACAAGTCTGGCTTCCTTTGGGGTACTTTTTTACTCACCTGCTCACATTTCGTTCCCTCTTACATCACTTCTGTGGGAAGCCAGAGGTGATGAAATGAGGCCGCTCAGGCAGGCTATGGCGAGGTTCGTGCGCCAATGAATGGAGGTCTCTGGCCAGTAACCAGCGAGGAGGGAGGCCTGTAAACAACCAGATCCGCGATTTTAGAAGTGGACTCTCTAGTCCATCTGAGCCTGGCTGTGACTCGAACTGGGAACTGGGCTGCAACCTCGAGAGAAACACTGAGCCAAATGCCTAACGAGAGCCTTCTCCGGGCTGTACACGATCAGACACTGTGAGTGAATACATGTTCTGGCGCGAGACCTTCCGCCTGCCCAGTGCCCGCCTCTTGTGCCCTCGCGTGCTTGCCCCGGGGGCCTTTCTCACTGTGCCCCTCGCATCCTTGGCATCACCCCCTCAACCCTGCCGCCCCAAGGTGCGGGGGCTCTCAGCGGCTGCCCGGGCGTGCCCACCTGCGATGGGTGGTCGTCCGGAACGGCTCCAGCTCCTGACAGCGAGGGACGGGCGGACTTACAGCCCCGACGCCAATAACCTTTCGCTACAACTGGCTGGTTCACCGGAAGTGGGAGCGGCAAGAAGGTGTGGTGATCGTCGTGAAGCGGATATCCGGCCAGCGGAGCACCGTTAACAAGAAGGCCCCGCCTCCTTGGGCAGCATCCTGCACAATACCCCCCGGATCTGCGCAGGGCTGCCATCCGCCATCCGCCATCCGCCATCCGCCATCCGCCATCCACCGTTCGCCGTCCTCCATCCGCCGTCCTCCGTCCTCCGTCCTCCGTCCACCGTCCACCATCCGCCGTCTGCCGGAAGCCGGTCCATCCTTGCTGCTTGACACTTCCGGCAGCCGTCCACCATCCTCCATCCTCCATCCTCCATCCGCCGTCCACCATCCACCATCCACCATCCTCCATCCTCCATCCGCCATCCACCGTCCGCCATCCGCAGGGGGCCGGCGCCGTCCAGCGTGCAGCCAGAAGCCTGTGATGGTGAAGAGCAAGTGGGCCTGTCTTCCCAAGAGCTCCTGATTACCCGCTCACCCCCAAAGCAATAATTAATCAATCAATAATAAATGTTCTTCTAAGGTGCTGAGTTCTGAGTTAATTTGTTACATAGCAATACATAATATCCATTTAAATCATGATAATGCTACTCAATCCCAATTCCGGGAAAGTTTTTCTTTTGAGTTGGCTGAATTCAAGTTGGGAACCACAGTTCCCAGAAAAGATGCATGAACATATCTCTTTCCTGGATCCCAAACCCAGATTATCAGCCATAACTGGTTTCACTCCAAACAAAGTTACTAGTAAGTCCTTCTGTTACACCTCATAATTGAGTCCTTCCTACCAGTAGCCTCTTTCCATCTCTCCTCTCTGGACCCATGAAACTCAAGTGACAGCCCCCAACATACCCAATAAACAATGACGAGACAGGGCAGATACAGAATAATTGCTATGGACATTGGTTCAAAGGGGGCAAGAAATACAAGATAAAATGGAGTAATTGGTCCATGGTCATTGTAAATTCCACTGGGCAGATGTCTTTTGGTTCGGTTTCAAGGCCTGAGAACAATTCTCTCTGGGTCTCAGCTCTGCCCTCTGAGTCATTCTTTCTTTTTCTTGAAAGATAACAGGTTTGCAACTGTTACTGGCCTGCTTCTAACCAGTAGAATTTATGGGTCTAATAGCTTCATTCAATTTTGTAAGTTTTACTTGTACCTTTGGACCAAGTTAGCAATGTTTCTGCTGAAACGTTTTATTTTCCCAAGCACCTTTTGGGTCTTCCATGGACTTCACAGGGCAGACAAAATATATACCCACAAATCTTTTCAGGATAATCCCTTTTCTATCTTTGGCTCTTGTCGAAATAGCTTAGTGACAATGCTCTTAACTCTCCTAGAGACCCACTGACTTGATTGAAAGGGTCTGTCAGGCACACTAAATTCTTAAAAGGACCCTTAGTGTGACTGAGTTCTCTGATATTTTTCTTTCTGGGGTTTTACCAAAACACTGTTTAGTAATGATCTCAGCCTTTTCTCTAGAGCATGTTGCCCTAAGAATGAATTTTAGCATATTTTCCTTCTGGAGACAATGATTTTTTTTTTTTTCAAAATCAGTAGTTCTTGGTTCCTTTTTGTTCAATATTTCAAGAACTCTTCCCTTGATTTCTCTCTCTCCTCTTGCATTTTATTATCAAAAAGAAAAAGAAAAAACACAAAACCAGGTGGCACTCTCAACACTTTGCTTGGAAATCTTAGATATACTATATCAAAGTTCATTACTTATAACTTCTCTTTTCAACACAACCGAAGGAGACAATTTTGCTAAGTTTCTGTCATTACACAATGAGGATTTTTCCTTCCTCAGTTTCCAATAACATGTTCTTCACTTCCTTCCGAATCCTCAACAGCCGTGTCCTTAAAGTACAGATTTCTAGTAATGTCTGTTCAAGGCATTTTGAACTTCCTCCTACATGCTTTTCAAAACTCTTCCACCACTGCATATTCACTGCTTGTACAACTGTTCTCACTTCCTCAGGTATTTAGGATAGCCTGATCATATTTCCAGGTACTAAAATCTGTATTATCTACTGTAACATAACAAATTAGTACACATTTAGCAGCTTTAAAAAGCATACATATTCCCACAACTATTGCCTTAGTTTCAGCCCTTATTCAATTCATGCCTGGCTTATAATAACCTTGCAATAACCTTAAATAGAGAGGAAAAATTGAGATTCAGAGAAACAAAGGTCAAGTTTTATCTGATGAAAAAGGACTCAACCTCTAGTCTCATGCTCTCACATTTTATGACTCCACTAGAATGTCATAATGCTTTGTACCAACACAGCAGAGATCAAATATATTAAATGAAAATACACTCAATTCTTGGACAACTGGAAGGTGTAAAATAAAAGCTAAGAATTATATATGTGGCCCTGGCCAGTTTTTCTCAGTGGTTAGAGCATCAGTGGCCCGAGGACAGAAGGGTCTTGGGTTTGATTCCTGGTCAAGGGCATGCACCTCAGTTGCAGGTTTGATCTCCCGTCCAATTGGGGTACGAGTGCTGTAGGCAACCAGTTGATGTGTCTCTCTCACATCCATGTCTTTCTTCTCCCCCCTCCCCCTTCCTCTCTCTTTCTCTCTCTCCCTTCCCCCC
>NW_005371854.1:0-941 GCF_000412655.1 Myotis brandtii | reverse complement strand
CAAATTTATTGCCAACAGTCTTAGTCCAAGTTCTTCATAAGTAGTACATGGTATTTCTGTAACACTAGGGGGATTTACTGATTTATTCTCTTCCTTAGTCCTGTTAGCCCCTAACCTGGGGAAACAACCTTTCTCGGGGAGGTGGTCCTGGTTAAAACACATAGCGCTTAAGAGGGGGAGCAAACATATGTCATATATGCCAGGTCCCTTGAAACATAAGCTGTGCAGATGTTTCTTCCCTGCAGCGACTGCGTCAAGCAGCAAGGGTGGATCGGCTTCCAGCAGATGGGCAGCCTCTACTTAGGCAGCTGGCGGACCCCCAGAGCGAAGAGCAGCAAGAAGAGTGCACCTGAGCTGCTGTTGTGCAGACCTCCTCGAGGCTTCCATGTGGCCTTTGACTTTACTTCCCTCCAGCCCCTCTGAACTACCATTGGCCAGATGGCCTGAGGTTCCATGGCCATGGCTGGCTGAGTGTAGGGCCTCAGTGGCTACTAGGGACAGTTCCTTCTGCCCTTGCCTGGTTCAGAGTTCGCTGTGTGGGGGTGGATGTGGTCCTTTGGATTTGGAGGGGCTCTAGGCGAGCACCAGTCCAGCGGGGCACTGGAGTCCTTTGCCAGGGTATTGACATCAGGGCATTGAGGACGTCAGCACAGCCTCCCTCAGTGGGCTGGGCCAGCCATTTTCACCCTTTTAAGTCTCATGGCACACAAACTGATTACTAAAATTTTGTGGTTCACCAAAAAAATATATTTCCGGGGGATCTGACCAAAAAAAAAAGTATAATTTTGATTCATTCATACCAGACAGCTATTGTTGTGTTGGCTGTTGTCATTTTATTGGGCAATCTAAAGGAAAAGAAGTCAGTGCCCCTGATTAAATATGTAGTCAGGTATTACATGTTTTATTTATTTACTAGAGGCCTGGATTCGTGCACCAGTGGG
>NW_005371853.1:0-944 GCF_000412655.1 Myotis brandtii | reverse complement strand
GTGTCTGGGCTCACACTGACTTCCTCTCACTGTGTCTAGCACAGTAATACAGGGCCGTGTCCTCTGCTCTCAGGCTGCTCAATGTTAAGTAAACTTGGCTCTTGGACGTGTCCCTCGTGATGCTGAGGCGGGATTTCAGTGCAGCGTTATAGGCTGTATTTCCACTACTCCACATAACCCCGACCCACTCTAGCCCATTTCCTGGAGCCTGGCGGATCCAGAATACACCATAGCTCGTTGGAGACAATCCAGAGATGGTGCAGGTGAGGGAAAGGGTCTGAGAGGGCTTCACCAGTCCTGGGCCCGACTCCTGCAGCTGCACCTGGGACAGGACACCTGGGGACAAGGAGCATCAGTCCTGTCAGTCACCTGCAGTCACAGCCATCCCATGACCCCTGCCTGACCCCTGAGACCCTCACCTTGGGGGGCTGTCAGCAGGCACAGGAGAAGACCTAGCAGTCTCATCTTCTTCTAGACCACAGCACTGCCTTCCCAGAGACCTCAGCCCTGTGTGAGGAGAGAGCTGTGAGCCTGCACAGCCCAGGAGAGGATGTACCCTGGAGGTTGAACAGAAATTTGCATGTGGGTCAGCCTTTTCCTATAAGTAGAGGGACTGAGGTCGGTATTCACTTTGATTTGAGCAACTACTACCAAAGCACAAGAAAAAGGGAGACCCTTGATTCTTGATGTTGGAAACTTTTTATTGTGTTACTAGAGGCCCAGTGCACTAATTCATGCACCAGTGGGGTCCCTCGACCTGGTTTGTGGGATTGGATAGAAACTGGCATCTGACCACCCCCCGAGGGGTCCCGGCTTGTGAGAAGGTGCAGTCCAGGCCAAGAAACCCCACCAGTCCACGATTGGGGCTGGGGAGAGACATGGGATTTTGGCCAGCCAGGGAGGGACCGTGGGAGGGCTTCAGTGCATGTCTGGCCCATCTCCCT
>NW_005371852.1:0-1295 GCF_000412655.1 Myotis brandtii | reverse complement strand
AATACTATCCACAACATATATATATATATTTGAAAAATAAAACTCCCAAAATAAAAAGAGAAACTGCCAAATTGCCTTCCAAAGTGGCTGAACCATTTCAGATTCCCAACAGCAATGTATGAATTCTTGTTGCTCTACATCCTTCTCAGAATTTGGTGTTGTCAGTGTTCCAGGATTTACCCAGTGCATTAGTGTTGTAGTAGCATCTCATTTTTTAAATGTCAATTTGTCTGATGACATATAATGTAGGGCATCTTTGCATATGCTCATTTGCCATAAATCATATTTGATGAATTGTCTGTTAAGGTCTTAGGTCCATTTTTTAAAACCAGGTTACTTGTTTTCTTATTTTTGAGTTTTAAGAGTTCTTTGTACATATTGAATAACAGTGCTTAATGAGATTTGGTTTCTTTGAAACATTACTCCCATTCCATGCATTCTGTTCTTATTCTCTCGATTTTGTCTGTCACAAAAAAGGAGTTTAAATGTTAATAAATTCTAGTTTATCAATTATTTCTTTTGTGGAATAAGCCTTTAGTTTTGTATCGAAAGAGCCATTACCACCCAAGGTCAGCCAGGTTTTCTTCCATATTCGCTTCTAGGAGTTTTATAGTTCTGCACTTTACATTTTGGTCTACAATCTTTTTTGCGTTCATTTTTGTGAAGGGTATAAAGTCTGTGTTCAGGTGTTTTGCATGCAGATGTACAGTTATTCCAACACCATTTGTTGAGAAAACTATCCTTGCTCCAATGTATTGCCTTTCCTCTTTCCTCAAAGATCAGTTTGCTGTATCATATAATCTATTTCTAGAACCTTCCTTCTGTTCCACACATCATTTGTCTATTCTCTCACCAATATACACAGTCGTAATGTATCAATTGATTTTTGACAAGAGTTATAAGAAAATGAAATAGCTAAAGAATAGTCTTCTTAACAAATGATGGTATGACAACTGGATAGCCACCTGCTAAATATATAACTTTGTAGCCACAATTCTCACCACATGCAAAAATTAACTCAAAACCTTTCAAAGTTCTAAATGCCAGTACTAATGTTATGAAACTCTTAGAAGAAAGCCTTGGTGCAGATCTTTTTCAGTTTGGATTACACAGCAATTTCTTTTACTGAACAACAAAGGTATGTGCAACAAAGGAAAAATATAGATAATTTGGAATTCATCAAATTTGTAAAAATTGCAGCAAAGGGCACATCAATAAAGTAAAAAAGACAACCTGAAAATCAGGGGAAACAATTGCAAGCCATATCTACACTAATAAAAGAGAAACATGGTAAT
>NW_005371851.1:510-850 GCF_000412655.1 Myotis brandtii | reverse complement strand
AAGTTAATGGCACAGACCCCTGTCCAGTAGCAGCCGGTCCCCTCCATAAAAGGCAGAGCTTCCAGGAAGGAGGGAGAGAAGGAAAGAGGGGGAAAGAAGGAGGAGGAAGGGAGGAGGGAGAGAAGGAAGGGTCCCTGTGGCTCCCGAGCACAGGAGGAGCAGAAGGGGAAGCGGCCGGGACCTACCTGGGATCCGCTGGGTGTATGTCCCACAGTCTTCAGCCTCTGACTTGTTGCAGTCCTTGGGGATGACGAATATCCCCGAGGTCTGGCAGCACCTCTGTGTGGGGCGGTGGAAGGGGTACAAGTCTCTGCAGCAGCTCCACGTGGAGTCCTTGGGG
>NW_005371851.1:0-372 GCF_000412655.1 Myotis brandtii | reverse complement strand
GCACCCAGGTCCCATGTCCAGTGGCCTCTGTCCAGCCCACGGGTGGGGTCCTCACTGAGTGCTCACACCCCCATGGGCTCCTGACCTGACCTTGTGAGCGGGGCTGCCAACCGCCCACCTTGGGTTCCACCCGGGTCACAGGCAGTGGCCCTTGGAGTGATGCTCAGCCTCACTCAGGCCAGTGAGATGGCCCTGTCTACCCATGAGACTGGCCATGTGACTAAGTGGATGCTGGGCCTGGGCACTGGAGGGAGAGCAGATTGGGCAGGGCAGGCAGGAGGTCAGCATCTTTAAAAAAAAAAATTTGTCTTTCCTTCCATTTATTTATTTATTTTAGAGAGAGGAGGGAGTGAGAGAGAAACATCAATGATG
>NW_005371850.1:960823-962377 GCF_000412655.1 Myotis brandtii | reverse complement strand
AGTGTAGAGGTTCTTTCTTCTGACAATTCCAATCTATACCTGTGCCACTATAATGCACTTTATCTAACAGTTATTAGAATTTCAATACCAAAATCATCTGTGTTTTTCTTTTCATATATCATTCTGTCTCCCTCTTGACATTTTTATTTGGTGAGAACTACCCACGTATGGTCTTTTCTCTCTTAAACATGGGGTTCTTTATTTAATATATTTACAAATTATAGGAAAACCTACAACTGGAATGCACGCAAAGATTTGTTCTGATCTACTTTCTTCTTATGTAGAGTTCACACTTGCTGTTCCTTTACATGCCTCATATATTTTGGGGTAAAACGTGTGCATTTTAGGGAATGTATTGTAGCAAACCAGGGTACTAGGTTCCTCCCACTGCATTAGGAGTCTTGTCATTGTGTGCCTGGTCATTGACTGAGTGATGAGGTTGTCCTATTTCATATTTTTCTGAAGTGTCTTTCCCTGCAGTGTGAAGCTCCTAGTGCTGTTCCTGTTATGGCATGAACTTTGGGGCATGAACAGGATCACCGTTGGATGACTACTGTTTTAAAAGCCTCTCTTTCAGTGTCTCCTTCCATGATTCTCCCTTAACCTGCCTATTTCCTTTGCTACCATGTCAAAGATGGAGACAAAGTCTGTTAGCCACTGATCTGCCAGAACAAGAAGCAGTAATTTATACCCTAAATTGTATTAAAAAGGAAAAAACACAGGTTGCACAATCACCAGAAATATTAGAAATTTTTCCCGGTATTGTAATCACATGGAGGGAATTAATAAGCAATGCAATGTCTATTTTCTAAATTCCTCTTCTAATCCTTTCTTAAGGTAACTTTTCTGCATTTGCAAATACAAAGCAGCTAATGAATTGGGTCTGAAAAAGAAAGTGAGTAAAGTGGCATTTTAAAGGCTTCCATCAAGCAAATTTCAAGCTCACAATAGCATTGGTTTTTTGTGGACGAAGGTAAGGAGATGAATCCTAAAACAGAAATTATGTATCCAAGTACCCATTGATGGTAGCTTCTAGCATTCTAGTAATTATAGGAAGAAATTATGGAGAAGTTTTATTATGTAAAATAGCATATAGGTGCTATAACTAGACTTGAAATATTCTTGTTCTTACCAGCATGGTGAATTGATTGTTTCTTGGCTTCCCCCTTGATTATACCTCTTCCAAAATCGCTCGGTAAGTGTTCTGTATCAGTCTCTATAGAATAAGCAGTTCAAAATCAGTCTTGAAAGGCAAATATTAACACATGTGTGTGCATGTGTGTGTGTGTGTGTGTGCGCGCGCGTTTGTGTGTGTATGGGTTTCCATGTATAAGTGTGTTGTTACTACTGCTCCCTTAATAGCATTTTTTCACTGGAAATGGATTGTACTGAAGTATCTGTTTCTGAAATAAATACCTTAAAATCCTTACAGACATTAGCCATCACATAACCCTCATTGCACAGAGGCTTATACATGTTCAGTGATTTGACCAAGGTCTCATATCCGACTAATGACAAAATTCAATCACAATCTGATGTCTCATAATTCTTTAA
>NW_005371850.1:957186-958706 GCF_000412655.1 Myotis brandtii | reverse complement strand
ATAGAAAGATTAACAATCTTGTTGCCCAAACAATGGAGACCCTGAGGAGCCCACCCCCAGCACACATTGCCTGTAATCTTTAACCATTATGCTCATCCTTAACTTATTTTGCCTACTTCCCCATGTAATCTTTGTCCTACCCAATATAAGCAGCTGGTTTATGCAGGGGGAGAGGATTTTCAAAGCAGATTTTTGTGGATGACCTGCTGCTCTTCCATACTGCCAGCATTATTGGAATAAACACTCATATATGATTCCACCGTACTTCTGCTTAATTGGCTCAAGTAGTGACAGTTAACCTGGACCCATTATTTGTCTGGTTTCATAATCTGGTGACCCAGATACGACCACCAGGGATGCCACTTGCTGCCTGGATTGGGGGTTTCTGGGGCTGAGGTCTGGAACTTTTATTTCCAGTGCTGCCAGGAATTTTCCTGTTTCATGTCCCAGCCACAACCCCAGCAATCCCCATCAACTCAGCTAAGACCTAAGTTGAATCAAGCATTTTTGTACAACAGGAGAGGCATTTGCTGTCTCTCACCTGGGCTTCTTTGTAAGGCATTGGGTGCATTTATTGTGTATGGCAAGAAAGGCATTTACTGCCTCTTGTCTTGGGGAGCCTGATCAGCTGCAGGTGGCAAGAAACCTCCAGTGGTCCTCGCATAATCTGCAAGCACAAAGCCTGACCCGCTTTGGGACAAGAGACATGGCTCTGCTTCAGTGTTTTTCTCTTAAATGCAGGGCATTCTGAGGTTTCAGTGGCTGGGCAGACAAGGAGAATGGTGTGAAGCTCTTGTCTATGGGTTTTGCATGCCTATAAATCTATAATAAAAAGGCATAATATGCTAATTTGACCGGATAGCAGAATGACATTGACGTCATTCTGGTTGCCTTCTGGACAAAATCCAAGTGGCGGGGGCAGAGGCAGTGGCAGTTAGGGGCAATCAGGCAGGCGGGCAGAGTGGTTGGGGTGATAAGGCATTCAGTTGAGCCATTAATGGCGATCAGCCAAGCCAGTAAATTCCTTGCTTGCCATCAGGCAGGTAGGCATAGGCATTTAGGGGTGATCAGACAGCCAGGCAGAGGCTGTTAGGGGCGATCAGGCAGGCAGGCCAGTGGTCAGGGTGCCAAGGCAGACAGGCGAATGGGTAGGGGTGATGAGGGAGGAACGCAGAGTGGTTAGGGGTGATCAGGCAGACAGGCAGGCCAGTAGTGAGGAACCAGCAGTCCCGGATTGTGAGAGGGTGCAAGCCAGGCTGAGGGAGCCCCTCTCCCACTCCCCATGCACGAATTCCGTGCACTGGACCTCTAGTATTTATATGAGTGTCTCTGCTGAATGTTGTTTTGTGTCTCTTTATTGTTGGGTTTGATTTGTTTAAAGATGTGTCATCTCCCACTTTGCTGTGGGCCCTAGCTGCTTATGGCCAGCTGAACCCATGGCAGGGATTACAGGAACTTCCCAGCAGCTACTGAGAGTTTTTAATCTTGGGTATCTCCCTGCTCTTCCTCTCAAGGCATCA
>NW_005371850.1:944851-950009 GCF_000412655.1 Myotis brandtii | reverse complement strand
CAGCAATCCTGAGAAAGAAGAACAAAGTTGGAGGGATCACAATACCAGATATCAAGCTATATTACCAAGCCATGGTTCTCAAAACTGCCTGGTACTGGCAAAAGAACAGCCATATAGACCAATGGAACAGAACAGAGAACCCAGAAATCAACCCAAGCCATTATGCTCAATTAATATTTGACAAAGGAGACAAGAGCATACAATGGAGTCAACACAGACTCTTCAATAAATGGTGCTGGGAAATTTAGTCAGATACATGCAAAAAAATGAAACTAGACCACCAACTTACACCATACAGAAAAACATACTCAAAACTTATACCATACAGAAAAAAAACACCTCAAAACGGATGAAGAACTTAAATGTAAGACAGGAAACTATAAATATCTTAGAGGAATCCACAGGCAGCAAAATATCAGTCATATATCGTAACAATAATGTTACCAATACAGCTCTTAGGGCAATGGAAACTAAGGAGAAAATAAACAAATGGGACTACATCAAAATAAAAAGCTTCTGCACAGCAAAAGAAACCATCAACAAAACAGGAAAGCCCACTGCATGGGAGAACATATTGGCAATGCTATTTGAGATAAGGGTTTAATCTCCAAAATTTACAGGGAACTCATACAATTTAACAAAAGGAAGATAAACAATCCAATCAAAAAATTGGCAAAGGACCTAGATAGACATTTTTTGAAAGAGCACATACAGAAGGCTGATAGACATATGAAAACATGCTCAAAGTCACCAATCATCTGAGAGATACAAATCCAAACAGCAATGAGGTACCATCTCACACCTGTCAGAATGGCTATCATCAACAAATCAACAAAGGACAAGTGCTGGCAAGGATGTGGAGGAAAGAACCCTCGTGCACTGCTGGTGGGAATGCAGACTGGTGCAGCCACTGTGGAAGACAGAATGGAGTGTCCTCAAAATGTTAAAAATGGAATTCCCATTTGACCCAGTGAGCCCACTTATAGGACTATATCTCAAGAAACTAGAGATACTAATCAGAAAGAATATATGCACCCCTATGTCCATAGCAGCACAATTTAGACACATAGCTAAGATTTGGAAACAACCTAAGTGCCCATCAGCAGATGAGTAGATTAAAAAACTGTGCTACATCTACACAATGGAATGCTATGCCACTATAAAAAAGAAGAAACTTTTACCATTTGCAACAGCATAGATGGAACTGGACAGCATTATGCTAAGCGAAATAAGCCAGTGGGATAAAGGTAAATATCACATGACCTCACTCATATGTGGGATATAATGATCAACCTAACCTGATGAAGAAAAATAGATCCAGAGACAAGTGGCCGGGGAGGTGAAGTGGTTGAGGGGAGGGAGGGTGTCAGAGATCAATCCAAGGACTTGTATGGATGCATATTAGCATAACCAATATACATAGACTGGTAGTGGGTGTTTGCCCTCGGGGGTGGAAACAGCTGGGTGGGGTCAATAAGGGAAAAATGTAAAACATTAGATATTAAAAAAAAGAATAGTAAAAAATAATAAAAAGAATGCTATAGCTACCATACATAATAATGGCTGCATGGATCTGGGCAATGTAAATTGTAAACATTCAGAAAATTTTGTTAAAACATTCAGTAAGTTGTAAAATATTCATACCCACTTTGTTCTATGCCACTAACAAAACCTGTGATTCATGGGAGAGGTCAAAATATCAATGGTAACACGAGGTTGAAAGAAGGTGATTCTGACCCTCCTAAATGACTTTGAATATTTCAAGTTTTCCATCATGGGAATAAGTGGTGAGGTGATGGAAATATCAAGAGAACTAGATTAATGTGCTGGGCTGCATATCTGTCGCTTCAGCCAGGCCTTGAGATATGGTCTCATGGCCCCTTCCCGGCACTCTGTCCTCTCTGTTCCTAGAACACATAGATAGGAAGGTAGTCACTGTGCTGATGCTGTACTGTGTCGGGAACAAATTGTGTAATTAACTTTGTGGTTTTTGCAAATAAAAACGCTGTAACTCCTGTATTAGTCACTGCTGTTCAGCCTCTGCTTCGGCAGGGTGCTGTAACTGTAGTCGCTGGCCATGGAAGCTGGCACTGCAGTTCAGCCTTTGCTTAGGCAGGGTGCTGTTACTGTAGCACTGGTCAGCTGAATAAAGGCTCCTAAATTTTGATCTGAGTGCCTGGTGGTCGTCTCCGCGGGTCACTCCATTACATTTGGAGGCCTCAGCGAGATCCACTCTGGCAGAGTTGCCGGTGGACACCCTGGACGCCCCAGGCGAGGGCACTCCAGTCTCCATCCCGGGTCCCAGGGAGGCGGAGTGTTTTCCTTCCAAAACTGCAATCCGAAAACGACGAGCCACCTGGACCTCCAGTGGGGAGGTAAGAATCTGGTATCTGTCTGTGGAACGTTCCCCTTAGGACTCAAAAGAGGGCTGTACGCAGCAGAACCTCGGATTCTGACCTCCAGGACTTGACGGCATCTGGGGGTCCTGGTCTGGGCAACCTTAGGTTGCATTTGTCTGGTTTGTTTTGTCTTTGTTCTTTGTTGTCTTTGTCTTTGTCAAAATGGGTCAGTCTGGGGTATGAATGTAAGTGTGAGAGTCTGTGTGAAGTGTAAGCTACTTTGTGCTATCTGGCTGTACACATGAGATTATTTGTTCTGTTGTTTGTTTAAAGATAGGGAAAACCCCGCTTTAGAGGGAAGACAGTAGAGAACTTTTAATTGCTTTTCCCTGAGGTATAATTTTGCTGTGTTAGGTTAAAATTTTAGAAGTCTAGGGTTAATTTAAAGGTATAAGGTTGCAACCCAAAGAAGCTTAAACAAAGGCTTGTTAGGTTAAGATTAGTACATTTTCTCATGGCCTGTGTAGGGTGAGGGAGAGGGACTACCAGATTTTTATCATGTGGTCCTGAGACCTGCGACCTGCCTGCCCTTCCTGATAGATTTACAGTAGGTCTCTGTTGGGGACAGCATCCACTCTGACTGGGGGAGGAAGAGAGCCGAAAACTGCTCTGGAGCGGGTGTAAGATGGGGTGGTGGCAGTAGGATTTGCTAGATAGGATTGAGGTTTCTAAGAATAAGGAATTACTGAGTAGAAGGTCTGAGGCATGGTTATGCATTTTTAGAGGACATGGAAAGAAGGTTTAAAGGCTAATTTGAAAGTATGAAATTTATAAAGGTTGTGTATGTAATAAGAAGGAGAAGAAAAATGTTAAAAGGAAATTAATTAAATGATACAGGCCAGTAAGCCAGAAAGAGGATTGGCAAGGAAAATCAGAAGATCTTAAGGCAGGTCAGTAGCTTTTTCTCCTTATGTAATTCCTCCGAAATTTGGCAATGCTAAATAAATCATGGCAATACATTTCTTTGCATAAATTCAGTAAGACCGGTTTCCAATAGTGGTTTTATTGACCGAAAACTTTGACTAGAGTATCATATTTTAAAGAGCCCTGTCTAAGCTCTGAAGACTAGAAGCCAATAAGAGTGCCATGGAGAAAGCCTGGTATCTTGCTTGGTATCCCTGAAAATAGCTGGCGCTGGAGCATCAGGCCCATGCCTTACCATCACTGGTGGTTGGTCAGAGTAGAAGGGGAGCAATAAGGGCACCCCTGTGTCCCTGTGGAACCCCCACGCACCCTGGGCTGAGACGAGTAGGAGGGCTACAGAGAAGGGCCTTAAAGCAAGGACAATGGGCCCAGGCAGAGCCACTGCAGGTGAGGAATTCACCTAACTCAGCAGATACTGCAGGCAGGCCTGATGGCAGCTAGATGGCTTGGCTTCCTGGCCCTATGGGGCACATTAAGATTCAATCATGAAATTCCAGCAAAGGTAGTCAGTTACCATTCTTGTTGTGTTTATGCAAATAATCAGGCCAAATTGAATACAGTAAATAAATTAGTATTTTAATAAGCAGAGGGATAATTTTAAGGGGAAAAACTCTATTTCAATAGAGGTTATTAAAACTGAAATGTTTTCTTTCCCTCCCACCAGACCATTTGTTACAGTTTTTCTCTGCCAGGTCACAAGCCCACCTCCTTCTATGCCCAAGCCTCATCGTCCCTCTGACAGACAGCAAGTATCTCTTGGCTTTGAGAGAAAACTCCGTCCCTCCTCAGCACAAAGCAGCTACAGAAAAAATTCAATGTCCATTTTCCCTGAAATAATTCATATCCAGGATCCTTGAGGTAATATAGTAGGCAGTTAGACAGACATGAGCAGAGCAAGGACGATGGGCCAATTGGCACTGCCAGATGTAGCTAAGTCTTTCCACCTCTATCTATGTAAGACAAGGGGACTCCCCAGAAGCAAGAGGGAACTAGGCTGCAGACGAAGCAACCCAGGAGGCTGCCCTAAAACCAGTGGGGCCTCTACAGATTCTAGTGACTCTTCCAGACCCTGACCTACCCATCTCATCAGCTTACATGGAAACCCAATCTAGAAAAGCTGAAATCCACAACTAATCTTTACTCAAGTTCTTACAGGCTTTACAGTCTACCCAGAAAGCAGACCAGAAGCACATCCGAGATGCTCTGCCTGTATCCAGTTCATCTCTTCCAACCTGGTAACTCTGTTTGGGTAAAGAAATTTGCCACCCAAGGACTAACTCCTACCTGGAAAGGACCACTCCCACGGCAGTCAAGGTTGATGGGATCCTGATGCTTCTTCATCACACCCGGCTTAAGACAGCCCAGGCAAAATAGAGTCCAGGACTCTTCGCACCCACTAGAGATTACTCCTGGCCCTCATTCCAGGCCCTTATCTTATAAACAGCCTTTATTCGGCAAAGAATTAATTCTATCAAGCTTAAAGTACTCAGGGGTCAATAACTTCCTCCCCAAAAATGACCCAAAAGAGTCAAAGATTTGACTCATGTACATATAACCAGTGGGGAATGTGTTGGGATGCATATCTGGCACTTCGGCCAGGCCTTGAGATATGGTCTCATGGCCCCTTCCTGGAACTCTGTACTCTCTGTTCCTAGAAAACATAGATAGGAAGGTAGTCACTGTGCTGATGCTGTACTGTGTCGGGAACAAATTGTGTAACTAACTTTGTGGTTTTTGCAAATAAAATGCTGTAACTCCTGTAATCGGCACTGCAGTTCAGCCTCTGCTACAGCAGGGTGCTGTAACTGTAGTCGCTGGCCAGCTTAATAAAGGCT
>NW_005371850.1:942035-943346 GCF_000412655.1 Myotis brandtii | reverse complement strand
TGGGGGTCGAACGACCCTTTCACAGGGGTCGCCTAAGACCATCGGAAAACACATATATAATTACATATTGTTTTTGTGATTAATCACTATGCTTTAATTATATTCAATTTGTATCAATGAAATTGGGGGGTCACCACAACTTGAGGAACTATCTTAAAGGGTCTTGGCATTGGGAAGGTTGAGAACCACTGCCCTAAAACAACCCCTCTTGGCTATCTCCTTAAAAATCTCTTCCATCTCTGGCCCTGCCAAGGAATTAGGGGCAATTTAATTAAAAGTCTGACCAAATATAGCAGGCTAATTTTTAAGTCAATAATTTTGTATGGCCCACAAATGATGTTATAAATATCCTAATGGCACATGGCAGGATAAAGGTTCCCCACCCTTGGCATAGATGATGGGTCATACATCATATAGGTCATGGAATGTTACATGTTTGTTTTGCTATGTTATGAAATATATTTTTATTGATTTCAGAAAGGAAGGGAGAGGGAGAGAAAGAGAGACAGAAATATCAATGATGAGGGAGAATCATTGATCGGCTGCCTCCTACATGCCCAAAACAGGATCAAGCCCACAACCAGGACATGTGCCCCAGCTGGAAATCACACTTTGATCTCGTGGTTCATAGCTTGATGCTTAATGACTAAGCTATGCCAGCTGAGCTGTTTTTACTATTTTCAATTTACCACATAATTAAAACACTCCTGGAGGAGAGAAACCAAGATGGCGGCATAGTGAAACACCGGAAATTGCTGCCTCGTACAACCACTTCAAAAATACAACTAAAAGACAAAACAGACATCATCCAGAACCACAGGAAGGCTGGGTGAGTGGAAATTCTACAACTAGAAGGAAAGAGAAAAGCACACTGAGACTCAGAGGAGGAGTGGAAGTAAAGTGCAGAGGTATGGAGGCGCACTTGGAAAGGGCTGGCAACTGAGGACACGGTTGTCTCAAGCTCCAGACTGCTCTGAACTCCAGTTCTGGGTGAGTCTCTGGGGACCCAGACTCATACGGGGAAAAACTGGACTGTCAGGCATCGGGCAGAACTCGAGGGCGGCTTTCTCTCAGAGGTGCTTGCAGCAATTACCAGGACACTGAAATTAGGCAACTCTTAGGGTAGGACTGAGGAGCAGCCATAGCTGCTTGCTCTGCCCTATTGATCCCCTGAGAACCCGCCCCACCCAAGCTGTGTGCAGAGGCTTTTGCATATGAAAGGCTTGGCCCTTTGCAATCTGAAAATTACCTAACAAACTGCAGCTGGGTCAGAGAGACCCAGAACTTCCAAAAGAAGGCCCAAGGCCCCAC
>NW_005371850.1:930237-940720 GCF_000412655.1 Myotis brandtii | reverse complement strand
GAACAACTGTAATAATCTGAACAATAAAGATTTAATTTTAAAAAAATAAAAAAAGAAAGTGGGTGCAATCATCATGCTATTGAGAAATCTTAATAGTAAATAGTAAATGGGTCTTTGTAATGGTATCAGATTTATTTTCAAAAGATTATGACCTAACATTATTGCAGCTGAAGTATTAACAGAATCTGCAGAGAGAGAGGTTGTTGATTCCAGGAATTAATTTGTCCCCATCTGACACTGCTTTAAACCTATCTTAATCTCTATTTGTAGTTCAGAGAGCTATTTTTAGCAATTATATAGGCATACAATACAGTTTTCCCATATAAAGTGTAAAATTAAATGGTTATTAAAATTTGTATTCAGCGTTGTATAACTGCCAACGTTGATCCTTTTAGAATCTACTTTAGATTGTTACCTAATAAATACCACAGGGAGATCTAGAAATGCTAATCCCATATCATTCTTTCCCGTTTCTGTGCTACTATTACACAGCAGGCCCCCCTTATCAGTGAGGTATCCATTCCAAGATCCCCTAGTGGATGGATGCTTGAAACTGTGGATTGTACCAAACCCTAAATATATTCAGAGCTTTTCTACATAAACTTACCTCTGATAAAAATGTTGGCTTCTCTTTGGTATATCCAAACTGCCAACATCTCTACTCTTGTATGTTGCCAATATGAAGAAGTAAAATCATGTTTACTTGAACATAAGCACTGCAATACCATGACAGTGCTTACCCATGTGATAACTGAGAAGGCTACTGAGTGACAAAAGGGCAGGTAGCATTATCAGAGTGAATAGGCTGGACAGAGGGATTATTCATGTTCTGGGTAGGACAGAGGAGGATGGCATGAGATTCACCATGCTCCACAGAATAGTGAATAATTTAAAACATGAATTATTTATCATTGGCATTTTCCATTTGATATATTCCATTCCTGATTGATCATGAATAACAGAAATTACACATATTAAAACTGCAGACAATAGGGATGACGGTACTGAATGCACCTATGATATAAAGTTATACTTATTTTTATATAACTGTGTGCCCTCTGAAGAAGCTAAGAGAAAAAAGAAGTGTATTATTTGCAACTTTATGTTACCCTTCTTATTTATAACTAGAGTCCCAGTGCATGAAAATTTGTGCACTCAGGGGGTCCCTCAGCCCCGCCTGCACCCTCTCACAATCCACAACCCCTTGGGTAGGGTCCCTAGGCTTGGTCTGAGATCAGGGTCTATCGGGGCTTTCCTTCCCCGGGCTGCAGGCAGCTGGCCCCACCCCTGCCCCTGCCATTGCTTGCTATCTGTGCAGTGCTGCCCACCCTCCCACTCCTCTGCCACCGGTCCCCACCCTCTGTAGCCAACAGGCATGGGGTGCGATGGCTTGGCTGGCCTTGGCCTCCCTCTGTGAGGCAATTGCTGGCCGGCCACACACCTGCCAAAGCGTAGCAGGCCGGTGGCCTAGGCCTCCGACTTTCTTTCTTTCTTCCTTTCTTTCTTCCTTTCTTTCTCCCTTCCTTCCTTCCTTCCTTCCTTCCTTCCTTCCTTCCTTCCTTCCTTCCTTCCTTTCTTTCTTTCTTTCTTTCTTTTTCTTTCTTTCTTCTTTCAAGTAAGAGTGTTTACTGAGCAATACAGAACTGAGTACTATAAAGGGTTTACCAGGATGGAAATGCACTGCACCCCACCCCTGCCACCCCCAACATGCAGGGACTACAGTACTTAGAAGTTACATGCAATGGCCATAACTGCTGAATATCTGTTCGTAACAAACAAACCATAGCATATTTATACTGTATCATATCAAGTGATTATAGAAATCCATTTATATATTGCTTGCATAAAATCTTTTTTTTGTAAAAAATATTTTTAAAAAAGAAAGTATATAAAACATGTGCAGTTGAAAGTCCTGCCAGGACAGCCAGTCTGTAAACATTCAGTGAATATGTGCTTTGGAAGGGTGCCCATGCCTCATGCCCACAGCAACTCCATCAGGGCCGGCGAGGGTGCACCCCAGCTGCCACTCCCGGCAGGACTGAGCTGGACCATGGTGGGTGGATACAGCAGGGCCTGGCACTGTGCCCTTTTCCAGCCTTGCATGAGGATCAGGGTCAAGGTCAGGGTCAGGGCTGGGAGCAGGCAAATTGTAGTTTCACTCTGAGTTCCATACTCAGCCTAATTTTGGTTGCAACTCATGGCTTTTCCTGGAAGCTCAGAGGTCCTTTGGGTGGGTGCCCTGGCGGAGTGGCCAGAGAAGTGCTCACAGCTGCCTGGTTGGGCATCTCTCCGGTCCAGAGACTCTGTCCTGCCTCCTGCAAGCCTGGCCCTAGGCACCCCCCCCCCCCCCGCCCCACCCAGGACTACTTTGGTCTCAGCGGTTGGTCCTGGGTTTAATCAGCCTGGATTTCTTCCCTGGTGTGACTGATCTGAGTTTCAAAAAAAAGTCTGGCCTATGCTGGCTGTGCTGAGCCTCATTGAAGAGTTTTTCACACAGCAAGGAAGAGCCCTCTGGGCCCCTCCTTATCACCTCCTCCTCTTCTCATCTCCTCATCTCCTCCTCCTCCTCTTCCTCCTCTCAACCCATGGTCACTTCTTCTCTAGCTGCTCCAGCAGTGGGGTTGCTTTCTGAGTCGGGGATCTTAACCCTGTCAGTCCTGATGATGCAGGTGGGGCAATACCAGTTGAGCATCAAGATGAGCTGCTGCCACTCCTGCTTCAGCTCCTCCATCTGGGTTTTCAGCTCCGCATTCATGAGGTCCAGCCACTCTGATTCCTGCTACAGAAACTCCTTCCCCTCCTTCTTCTTGTTCCGGCATGGGGTTGCCACCACTTTGCTCTTTTCCCAGTGCCTTTTCCTCCGCTCTTCTTCCTCATCTAGCTCACTTTTCACAGGTTGAGGCCTCTTGCCCAGTTTCACCTCCAGGAAGTGCAAAGGAGCAATAATGGCCCCAATGTTGTGGAAGTCAGCGTATTTCAACTCTGCAGTCAGGGCCAAGCTGGGGAGTCCAGTCAAGGGGCCGAGCCCTGGCAGAGAACCTGTAGTCCTGAAAGGGTCAGAATCTGCCCGGCATCATAGCAGGAGGAGTGGCATTCCAGCCCTGCAGAAACAGCAGGCTGTTGCCTGGGTCTCCCTCTTTGAGGTGATTGATTTCGGCGCTCTGCCTGCCTGCTTCATCACCCCCAACCGCCCACCTACCTACCTTATCGCCCCCAAATGCTCGCCTGCCTACCTGATCTCCTCTATTGTTTGCCTGTCTACCTGATTGCCCTCAACCGCTGGCCTGATCGCCCCCAACTGCTCTCCTGCCTGCCTGATCGCCCCCAACCACTCACCTGCCTGCTGATTGCCCCTAACTGCTTGCTGGGGGTGGGGGCAGCCTGGTGAGGGGCCATGGTGGTTCTGGTCTCTGGTCATTCTGATCGCTGGGCTTTTATTATATAGGATTCCAGGCACTATTCATTTGCTCTGGAAAATTTGAGTTAACATGTTCTGTATCATCATACTGAAATATATTGGGACCCCACACACATCTCTTTATGCTACTACAGTGGAATGTATTCCTTTTAAACATTTTATAGGCACCAAAATACAATGATACACATATTGATTATGCAATTTCCTTTTGAATCAAATACTGAGTAGAAAACATGCATTCCTACTGTCTATTGGAATTATATAATTCCTTGAATCCATGCTCCTTTAGAAGGGGGATTCAAATTACTGCCAGAATTCAATTGCTTTCAACATAAAAAACTTCCTTTACTGTTAAGGCAGATCTGCTAAGAAACAGATGCCCCTGCAGGCCTTGTCCCTCCCAACTGCCCTCCCCTGCAGGCCTGGTCTCCCCCAACTGCCCTCCCCTGATGGCCTGATTGCCCACAACTGCCCTCCCCTGCCAGCCATCTTGTGCCGGCCATCTTGTGCCAGCCATCTTGTGTCCAAATGGGGGTGGCCATCTTGTGTGGAGTAATGGTCAATTTGCATATTACTTCTTTATTATATAGAATGCCTGTGTTCCTTCTTCCCTGCCTAGTTCTTTTTATAGCAGACCCTTTAGCATTTCTTGCATTGCTGGTCACAAACTCCCTTATCTCTTTTTTGTCTGTAAAGCTCTTCATTTCCCCTTCAATTTTGAATGACAGCCTTGCTGGGAATAGTATTCTTGGATTCAGTCTCTTGCTTTGCATCACTTTTTATATTTCATTCCATTCCTTTCTGGCCTGATGTGTTTCTGTTGAGAAATCAGTTGGTAGTATAATGGAGATCCCTTAAAGGTAAATTTCTGTCTCTCTCTAGCAGCCTTTAAGATTCTTACTTTGTCATTGGTGTTCCCAATTTAATTATGATGTGTATTGGTGTCAGTCGTTTGGGGTTCATATTGTTTGGGACTCTGTGAGCTTCTTGAACTTGTGTGAGTTTTTTTCTTCCCAATATTAGGGTAGTTTTCTGTCATTATTTCTTCAAAAAGGTTTTCTATTCCTTATTCAGTTTCCTCTCATTTTGGCATTCCTATTATACAGATGTTATTTCATTTGGTGTTGTCCCAAAGCTCCCTTAGGATCTCCAGTTTTTTAAGTTTTTTTTTTCCAGTTGCTGCTCTGCTTGGGTTATTTTCCTACCAAGTCTTCTTTCTCAATGATGCAGTCCTCCCTCAGCTTCTACTAGTCTACTGTTGATGCTTTCTATTGTGTTCTTTACTGCAACTATGTCATTCTTCATTTTTTCTTGGTTCTTCTTCATTTCCTCTTGATTCTTAAACATGTTGTTGAATTTGTCTTCCATCCTTTTCAGTGTCCTCATGACCATTGCTCTGACTTCTTTCTTTCACAAATTGCTTGCATCCATTTCATTTACTACCTTTTTAGGTAATTCCTCCTTTTCTTTCGTATGGGGGCTGTTTCTCTGTCTTCCCATTTTCACTCCTCTCATGGTGTCTTGTTATGTGGCTCACTCTCTACCACTTTGACCAAAAGGCACAAAATACAACTCAACAAGAAACGACACAGAAAGAAAGAGAGAAAGAAAGAAAGAAAGAAAGAAAGAAAGAAAGAAAGAAAGAAAGAAAGAAAGAAGAAAGAAATGAAGGAAGAAAGAAAGAGAGAAAGGAAGAAAGGAAGGAAGAAAGAAAGAAAGAGAAAAATATATATGTATATGGGGAGAAAACTCCACAAACCAACAACTAAACCAAAAAATGCAAACAACAAACCCCCATTAAAAAAAAGGAGGGAGCTGAATCTGAAAAGGCAGAGCTTATTTCCAGAAGGTAAGTAATGGAATTGAATGATTGGGGTAATGGCCACAATTCAATATAGAGGAGGTAGAAAGAGAATGAGTGTATAAGAAGAAAAGTAAAAAACCAAATACTCAATAAAGTTCCCCTTTCTTTAATCTATCTATCTATCTATCTATCTATCTATCTATCTATCTATCTATTCATCTATTTTCAGAAAAGGAGAATAGAGTAGTCAGAAGATAGACCTGAGTTTGGTGAGTGAGACTAATTAAGCTATTAGCAGAAAAGAGAACAAGCAAGGAGAGGAAAAATAAAAGCATAAAATGAAAAACAAAACTAAAACAAAAAAAACAGACTAACAAAATATCAAACAAACAACAACAACAAGAAAAAAAAATTGGCTAGTGAAGAAAGAGAAAAGAGAAGGGTGCATGCACTTGCAGCAGGGTAGAGGAATTTAGATATATGAGTAAGCCAACAGATACTACTATAATAGTAATGCATCAATAAATCAAATAAAAAAGATCAATTTTTAGCAAGGAGTAAAAATAAAGGAGAGAGAAAAGCTAAAGCAGGAACAGGAGAAGAGAAACAGGATGAAAAAGGTGGAAGTGAGGAAGAAAGGTTTGACATAAAGGAAAAAATGAGTTAGAGTAAAGTAATGATAAAAATTAAAATAAAATGTAGAACACTAATCCAAAAAAAGTAAGGTTAAAATAATAATAATAACAAATAAAAGTAATAAAAATAAAATAAAGAAAAAATTTAGTTTCATAAGTAAAAGATAAAAAAAAAAGTGAAGTAATGAAGTTTGTTCGCTTCAGCTGAGTATTTAATGTCCCATGGAGGCTGGTCTAAGACTCCCTCCACTGTTTTGTCTGCCACATCTCAGCTTCCAGCTAGATAGTCAGCACCATGTTGAAGCTCCCAATGATCCACCGCTCCTCTGTCTCAGACACCACAGCCTTTGTTTCAGCCAGGTGGGACCACTCTGCCTGCTTCCATTCGTATTTTTACAAGCGTCTATTTCTGACATGGCCTCTATGTGGATGTGTTGCTGTATTAGATTCTGGGCCCAAATGGCCCCTCAACCCAGTCCCCGAGGGCTCCACGGGGGTATTTCAAATTTTTGTTTCCCTGCCAAGCTCAAGGCTGGGTGGGGCTGCACTGCTAGGAGAGGCCTGGTCTTCAGGAGAAAAATGTCAGTTCAGGGTTGGAGGGATCAGACTGTACAGAGCTGGCCTCTTGATCGCCCCTCCCTATTTTGTTCCCCAGCTTCCACAAAACCACCTTCCCCTGCACCGCAGCCATGGCGAGTATATGTAATTGAAAGATGCTGGGTTTAGCAAGTAAAAGCAAGGAGATTATGAAGACAGAGCAACCATGCTGCTGGGCGTTTCTCTCCCCTGGCACTGTGCAGCCGGTGCAGAACTTCAGGCTGCTTTTCTGGGTGCAGCCTCCCATGGCTGTGAGCTTAGATCTAGAGTCCCCTGCTGCCAGCAGCCCTGTGGACACCCTTCCACAGTCGAGCACTACACTTGTCCCCAAGGGACGCAGTGTTGGTTCAGCTCAATCCGGTTGCTTGCATTTCACCCTTCAGCCTAGATCTCCGATCCCACCAGTTTCCTGGCTACCTCTGACATTTCTGTCAATGGATTGTCTCTCCACCTGTGTTTAATTCACCAATTCTGTGTGGATGTTATTCAATTCAGCTGTTTCTTCTATCTGCTCCATGAGAAGGTGCCGGACTCGTCTGTATATTTGGACACCATTTTGTCTCCCGCTGGACAAACTTTTTAGGAGCCCACAGCTGGGGATGCTAGAGTCTCGGTGTTCATGGGTTTGTAGCTGTGGCAGCTGGTCCCTGGCTAGTATGGCTGTAGGATCCTGGGTGGAGTCCGAGGTCTCCCTGGATGGAGGTGTGGGTGGACTCCAAGACACAACTGCTCTCCCCTTCAAGATGGTGCAGCCTCTGCAGCAGAGTCAGCCACCCCAGGATAGATTTCAGCAATAGTATAGGTTGCCCAGTTAGGGGAACCTGATCCGCCAGTACCAAACAGTCTTGCAGAATATAACTGTACTTCATTCACACATACACACATGCCCCACACATCCATGCACTCCCCTTTTGTTCTCTCACTCACTCACACTCTCTCCCTCAGTGCCGACCTGTCTGCCCTATAAAAATTTCTTTACTCTTAAGGCAGATCTGCTAACAAGCAGATCTCACATTCTTTATTATCATTATTTTTTAAAATTTGGAATCCCTTTTTCTAACCTTTACTCTGAAAGATAGCTTGGCTAGATATAATAATCATAGTGACAATTTTTCTATTAGCACTCTGAATATGCCATCCCACTGCCTTCAGGCATTGACAGTTTGTGATGTCAAGTCAGCTCTTCATCTTACCAGGTTTCTCTTTTTTATGATGAGTTGTTTGCCTGCCCTTTGTGGGTTTTATGATTTTCTCTGCTTTCATAATTTTTACCAAGATAGGTCTGGTTGTAGATTTCATTGTACTTATTCTACTTAGATTTCATTGTGTTTGGATGTGCAGATTGATATTTATCATTGAATATGTTTGAAAATATTCAACCATTATTTCTTCCAATGCTTTTCCTGCCCCCTTCCTCCCTGCTCTACTTTCACTCTTCCCATTATTTCAAGTGTAGAGATTCTTTCTTCTGACAATTCCAATCTATTCCTGTGCCCCAATAATGCATTTTATCAAACAGTTATTAGAATTTCAATGCCAAAATCATCAGTGTTTTTCTTTTCATATATCATTCTGTCTCTCTGATGATATTTTAATTTGATGAGAACTGGCCACCTATATTTTCTCTTTTAAACATGGAGTTCTTTATTCTATATAATAAAAGCCTAATATGAGTTCTTACCATTTGAAGCAGCATGGATGGAACTGGAGAGCATTATGCTAAGTGAAATAAGCCAGGAAGGGAAAGAAAACACCCCATGATCTCACTCATTTATGGATAATAAAGAACATTATAACCTGATGAACAAAAAGATAGATACAGAGGCAGAGAAGCATTGAACAGACTTTCAAATTACAGTGGGAAGGCTGGGGAGTGTTGGGGAGGGGAGGTAAGAGATCAACTGAAGGACTTGTATACATACATATAAGCATATGAATGGACACAAGACACTGGGGGGGTGGGGTGAGGGCAAGTGCCGGGGGTAGGGGAGGCCAGGGGAAGGTCAATGGGAAAAAAAAGGACACATATGTCATATTTTAAATAATAATAATTTAAAAAGCCTTATATGCTAAGTGTCCAGTCGTCTGGTTGGCCACTCAACCAATCAAAGTGTAATATGCTAATGATATGGTAAGGCCGCTCAACTGCTTGCTATGATGTGCACAGACTACCAGGGGGAAGACAGTCGACTGGTTGACCCGTCACTATGACATGCACTACCAGTAGGGGGTAGATGCTACAACGGATAGGTTAACTTGCTGCTGGAGTCTGGCCTATAGGGACTGAGGACGCGAAATGCCCTGGAGGCTTCCCTCCCCGGGAGGCCAACCTCCTGCATCCCTTGTGGCTCCTATGCTACAGTAGTGGGATCCCTCAGTCTGGCCTGTGCCCTCTTTCAATCTGGGGTGAGGGACCCAACCCCTCCCCCCGATTGCATGCATGTCATACACCGGGCCGCTAGTTTAAAATATTTATAAGTTACAGGAAAACCTACAATTGGAACACACACAAAGATTTTTTCTGCTCTGTTTTTCTCCTATGTAGAGATCACACTTGCTTTTCCTTTACATGTCTCATATATTTTCTGGTAAAACCTGAGCATTTTAGGCAATGTATTGAAGCAAATCTGGGTACTGGGTTCCTACCACCACGTTTGGTGGTTTGTTGTCATTGTGTGCCTAGTCATTTACTGAGTGATGAGGTTGTGCTATTTCATATTTTACTGAAGTGTCCTTCCCTGCAGTGTGAAGCTTCTAGTGTTGTTCCTGTGAGGGCATGATCTTGGGGCATGAGCACCATCACCTTTGGATGACTAGTGTTTTGAAAGCCTCTCTTTCAGTGTCTCCTTCCCTGATTCTCCCTTAACCTGCCTATTTCCTTTGCTACCATGTCAAAGATGGTGACAGTGTGTTAGCTATTGATCTGCTAGAACAAGAAGCAGTAATTTATACCCTAAAGTGTATTAAAAAGGAAAAAACGCAGGTAGCACTGTCCGCTGAGATATTAAAAGTTTTCCTGGTATTATAATCACATAAAGGGAATGAATAAGCAATGCAAAGTCTATTTTCTAAATTCCTCTTCTAATCCCTTTCTTAAGGTAACTTTTTTACATTTGCAAATACAAAGCTACTAATCAATTGGTTCTGAAAGAGAAAGTGAGTAAAGTGGCATTTTAAAGGCTTCCATCAAGCATATTCCTAGCTCACTGCATTTTCCTGAAAGACTTTAAGGAGATGAGTCCTAAAACAGAAATTATGTATCTAAGTACACATTGATGGTAATTGCTAGAGTTCTACTAATTATAGGAAGAAATTATGGAATTGTATTATGGAAAACAGCATATAGCATATAGGTACTGTGGTCAATGAAGGTGTAAACTTAAATAAATTTCTCAGAAGAAAAATGAACCATAAATAGACTTAAAATATTCTGGTTCTTACCAGTAGGGTGAATTGATTGTTTCTTGGCTTCCCCCTTGATTATACCTCTTCCAAAATCGCTCGGTAAGTGTTCTGTATCAGTCTCTATAGAATAAGCAGTTCAAAATCAGTCTTGAAAGGCAAATATTAACACATGTGTGTGTATGTGTGTGTGTGTGTGTGTGCGCGTGTGTGTGTGTGTGTGTTGTCTATGTGTGAGTTGGTTTCTGTGTATAAGTGTGTTTATGACTAGTGCTCCCCTTATAAGCATTTTTATCACCGGAAATGGACTATACTAAACTATCTGTATTTCTGAAATAAATACTGTAAAATCGTTACAAACATTAGCCATCACTTAACCCTCATTGCACAGAGGCTTATACATGTTCAATGATTTGACCAGGTGTCATATCCATCTAATCACAAAATTCAATCACGAGCTGATGTGAAGTCTCATAATTCTTTAAAGGGTTTTCCCTTCCATCCTTCTCTCCTTCCTCCCTCCCTCCCTCCCTCTTTCTTTCTCTTTCTTTCTTCTTTCTTTCTTTCTTTCTTTCTTTCTTTCTTTCTTTCTTTCTTTCTTTCTTTCTTTCTTTCTTTCTTTCTTTC
>NW_005371850.1:928954-930201 GCF_000412655.1 Myotis brandtii | reverse complement strand
CCTTTCTTCCTTTCTTTCTTTCTTTCTTTCTTTCTTTCTTTCTTTCTTTCTTCCTTTCTCTCTTTCTGTCTTTCTCTCTTTCTCTCTTTCTCCCTTTCATTCATCCTTTATTTTTTGAAAAATGGAATCCCTTTTTCTAACCTTCACTCTGAAAAATAATTTGGCTAGATATAAGAATCATAGTGATATTTTTTCTATTAGCACTCTGACTATGCCATCCCACTGCCTGTATTCCTGGACAGTTTGTGATGTCAACTCAGCTCCTCATCTTGCCAGGTTTTCTCTTTTCTATGATGAGTTGTTTGCCCTTCGTGGGTTGTATTATTTTCTCTGTCCTTCATAACTTTGACCAAGATGGGTCTGATTGCACATTTCATTGTACCCATTCTACTTAGAATTCATTGAGCTTGGATGTGCAGATTGATATTTTTCATTGAATATGTTTGAAAATATTCAACCATTATTTCTTCCAATGCTTTTCCTGCCCCCTTCCTCCCTGCTCTACTTTCACTCTTCCCATTATTTCAAGTGTAGAGATTCTTTCTTCTGACAATTCCAATCTATTCCTATGCCCCTATAATGCATTTTACCTAAGAGTTATTAGAATTTCAATACCAAAATCATCAGTGTTTTCCTTTTCATATATCATTCTGTCTCTCTGTTGACATTTTCATTTGGTGAGAACTAGCCACCTATGGTCTTTTCTCTTTTAAACATGGGGTTCTTTATTTAAAATATTTATAAATTATAGGAAAACCTACAACTGGAACACACACAAAGATTTGTTCTGCTCTGCCCTCCTCCTATGTAGAGAGTTCACACTTGTTGTTCCTTTACATGTCTCATATATTTTGTGGTAAAAACTGTGCATTTTAGGCAATGTATTGAAGCAAATCTGGGTACTAGGTTCCTCTTAACGCATTTGGAGGCTTGTTTTCCATTGTGTGCCTGATATTTACTGAGTGATGAGGCTGTGCTATTTCATATTTTACTGAAGTGTCATTCCCTGCAGTGTGAAGCTTCTAGTGTTGTTCCTGTGAGGACGTGATCTCGGGGCATGAGCACCATCACCTTTGGATGACTAGTGTTTTGAAAGCCTCTCTTTCAGTGTCTCCTTCCCTGATTCTCCCTTAACCTGCCTATTTCTTTTGCTACCATGTCAAAGATGGTGACAGTGTGTTAGTCACTGATCTTCCAGGACAAGAAGCAGTAATTTATACCCTAAACTGTATTAAAAAGGAAAAAAC
>NW_005371850.1:905280-928873 GCF_000412655.1 Myotis brandtii | reverse complement strand
GTCTATTTTCTAAATTCCTCTTCTAATCCCTTTCTTAAGGTAACTTTTTTACATTTGCAAATACAAAGCTACTAATCAATTGGTTCTGAAAGTGAAAGTGAGTAAAGTGGCATTTTAAAGGCTTCCATCAAGCATATTCTTAGCTCACTGCATTTTCCTGAAAGACTTTAAGGAGATGAATCCTAAAACAGAAATTATGTATCTAAGTCCCCATTCCTGGAAACTGCTAGACTTATACTAATTATAGGAAGAAATTATGGACTTTTATTATGGAAAATAGCATATAGCATATAGGTGTTGTGTTAATTGAAGGTGTAAACTTAAATAAACTTCTCAGATGATAAATGAACCATAAATAGAATTGAAATATTCTTGTTCTTACCAGTATGGTGCATTGATAGTTTCTTGGCTTCCCCAGTGATTATCCCTCTTCCAAAGTCGCCTGGTAAGTATTCTGCATCAGTCTCTATAGAAATGAGCAGTTTAAAATATCAGTTTTATAAAGCAAATATTAACACACGTGTGTGTGTGTGTGTGTGTGTGTGTGTGTGTGTGTGTGTGAGAGAGAGAGAGAGAGAGAGAGAGAGAATGTGTGTGAGTTGGTTTCTGTGTTAAGTGTGTTTGTAACTAGTGCTTCCCTTATTAGCATTTTTATCACTTGAAATGGATTGTACTAAAGTATCTGGTTTCTGAAATAAATACCTTAAAGTCTTTCATTGTGTGCCTGATCATTTACTGAGTGATGAGGCTGTGCTATTTCATATTTTACTGAAGTGTCTTTCCCTGCAGTGTGAAGCTTCTAGTGTTGTTCCTGTGTCTATTCAACACTTTTGGATGACTAGTGTTTTGAAAGCCTCTCTTTCAGTGTCTCCTTCCCTGATTCTCCCTTAACCTGCCTATTTCCTTTGCTACCATGCCAAAGATGGTGACAGTGTGTTAGCTATTGATATGCCAGAACAAGAAGCAATAATGTATCCCCTAAACTGTATTAAAAAGGAAAAAAACTCAGGTACCACCAACACCTGGGATATTAGATATTTTCCTGGTACTGTAATCACACGGAGGGAATTAATAAGCAATGCAATGTCTATTTTCTAAATTCCTCTTCTAATCTATTTCTTAAGGTAACTTTTCTGCATTTGCAAACACAAAGCAACTAATGAATTGGGCCTGAAAGAGAAAGTGAGTAAGGTGGCATTTTAAAGGTTTCCATCAAGCATATTTCAAGCTCACAATAGCATTGGATTTTTGTGGACGACTTTAAGGAGATGAATCCTAAAACAGAAATTATGTATCTAAGTACACATTCATGGTAACTGCTAGTGTTCTACTAATTATAGGAAGAAATTATGGAGAAGTTTTATTATGTACAATAGCATATAGGTGCTGTGGTCATTAAAGTTGTAACTTAAATAAATGTCTGAGAAGACAAATGAACCATAAATAGACTTGAAATATTCTGGTTCTTACCAGCATGCTGCATTGATAGTTTCTTGGCTTCCCCCTTGATTATACCTCTTCCAAAATCGCTCGGTAAGTGTTCTGTATCAGTCTCTATAGAAATGAGCAGTTTAAAATTAGTTTTGTAAAGCAAATATTAACACGTGTGTGTGTGTATGTGTGTGTTGGTTTCCATGTATAAGTGTGTTGTGACTACTGCTCCCTTTTTAGCATTTTTATGACTGGAAATGTATTGTACTGAAGTATCTGTTTCTGAAATAAATACCTTAAAATCCTTACAGACATTAGCCATCACATAACCCTCATTGCACAGAGGCTTATACATGTTCAGTGATTTGACCAAGGGCTCATATCCGACTAATGACAAAATGCAATCACAAACTGATGTCTTATAATTCTTTAACAGGTCTTTTCTCATAACCTACACATTGTTTTGCAAATTTCCATCATCTTAGAGAGTTTATCTTAATTACATGACTTAAAACACACACACACGCATTTCTATTGCAAGGATAAACCTAGTTGGTGCAAGTCCAAACAGTATTCCCCAAGTCAGGTTGCAAACAATGATCATCCTAGTCACAGAACCTTCCTATGAGGCAGAAATTCTTAGACTTCTCTATGAATATATCCATGTCCTCACCCTCTTTTTCACTCTATAGGTGTGAAACTGTTAAACATTGGCTAACTTTGGAAAAGAATAACAGGTAATTTGTGGACAGAGGTAAAGCTTACACCCTCTTTAGTCTTAAAAGCACGTAGACCTTCTAGCTGGGAAAAATGTGGGTAATTTGCAATATTGTGAGCATTGGTATTGAGTCCCTTTACATTTGTGTCTTTAGGTGATGTTCACCTTTTGATGGATTTGAAAACAACTCTCTAAGCCCAATTACAGAAAAACTATAATGAAATTTAGTTGAAAAAGTGCATGTTGCAGAAAAAACCTTATAATTATTATGGTAACCTTTCATCGGCTACTGGGTAAAGTTTCCTGGGTAATAATAATAATAATAATAATAATAATAATTCAATTGCAAATGGAATTTTATGTAAATGCAGACAACATGGACTGGAAGCCTTGTTTGGTGGAAAG
Organism: Myotis brandtii; assembly: GCF_000412655.1. Classification (NCBI taxonomy): domain Eukaryota; kingdom Metazoa; phylum Chordata; class Mammalia; order Chiroptera; family Vespertilionidae; genus Myotis; species Myotis brandtii. The sequence continues at coordinate 926,319 of NW_005371850.1, read as the reverse complement.
ACTGAGCCCATGAATATAACCATTGTATACTACAACATAATATAGTTATCACTTTTGTACAATCTTGGCAACCAAAAAGTTCATACTACTTGTTTTTTTGTTGTTGTTGTTTGTTTGATTTTTGTTTTTTTTAACAGTAACTCTATTGCAATGCTCTGGAACCAAACCCAAAATACTAGTATATCAAGGTATACCTGTACTTATGGAAAGAATTCACCTAATTAAAGGAAGGTATTCATGAATATGTCTCCATGTAATACTAAACACTAGGTACTTTTTTCTTCAAGATCCACACTTAATTCAATTCATTGTACATTTCAACACCAGAATTTGCATTTGCATTTGTTTTTTTATTATAATTTTTTCTCTCTTGGTTGATACTATGTATTTCATGAAATTATGTTAACCATACCTTCCTTTTTCTTTGCAAATATTGCATTTCTTATTAAATAAACATTTTTCAAAACCCTACATCAAGCAAGTAATTCGGTCCCTCTTTCCAATAGCATTTGCTCCTGTTGCATATCTGAGATCCATTTTGGGTCTCACAATATTTCAAACATTATCAATAGTATTACAGTTGCTATGGTGATATGTACATAATTATCTTTGATATAGCCACTATAATTTTTCTGGAGTGCCTCATACTGATGCTGTTGTAATAACCTATTTATAATTTAAGAGTAAAGGAGTTAATGGGACACCAGATAATATAAGCATGCCATTTACAAAACTGCCCAAAAGCGGCATTTTATACTCTCTAAGTCTGTTCCCTGCTGATTGACGGGGCAAGGGACTGGGCAAAGGCAGGTTGGAGGCATGGCCAATAAGGTCTGGGTGACATAGGAAGGTGCTTTGCTGCCCATCACAGATGGCCAGAATGGGCATGGTCACTGCGAGTGAGTCAAACCTGAATATTTCAGCTTGAAACAGATGAGCTCACTAGGTTTCTGGCTTAAGGGGGATGGTACTTTACAACTGGAGGAATGTAACTCCATGCAATAAGTTTTTTACCACATTTCATTATCCCCTGTGGCTTCTCAATATTCTTATTTCCATGGTACACCAAAAACCTGACTCCCGTGGGTGACAGAAATTTGATTCCTCTGTTAACATCTTTTTGTGAGAGAATCTGTTAGGGACAGCTATAGAATATTGGGGCTAGCTATAATTATAAGAAATATTAATCATGCTCTGCTAACCGTGATTGTTTTCCTCTGATTAAAGAAATCATATTCTGATCTGGCTGGGATCTGGGAGGTAAGAACTGCCTATTATCATAGAAAGATTAACAATCTTGTTGCCCAAACAATGGAGTCCCAGAGGAGCCCACCCCCAGCACACATTGCCTGTAATCTTTAACCATTATGCTCATCCTTAACTTATTTTGCCTACTTCCCCATGTAATCTTTGTCCTACCCAATATAAGCAGCTGGTTTATGCAGGGGGAGAGGATTTTCAAAGCAGATTTTTGTGGATGACCTGCTGCTCTTCCATACTGCCAGCATTATTGGAATAAACACTCATATATGATTCCACCGTACTTCTGCTTAATTGGCTCAAGTAGTGACAGTTAACCTGGACCCATTATTTGTCTGGTTTCATAATCTGGTGACCCAGATACGACCACCAGGGATGCCACTTGCTGCCTGGATTGGGGGTTTCTGGGGCTGAGGTCTGGAACTTTTATTTCCAGTGCTGCCAGGAATTTTCCTATTTCATGTCCCAGCCACAACCTCAGCAATCCCCATTAACTCAACTAAGACCTAAGTTGAATCAGGCATTTTTGTACGACAGGAGAGGCATTTACTGTCTCTCACCTGGGCTTCTTTGTAAGGCATTGGGTGCATTTATTGTGTATGGCAAGGGAGGCATTTACTGCCTCTTGTCTTGTGGAGCCTGATCAGCTGCAGGTGGCAAGAAACCTCCAGTGGTCCTCGCATAATCTGCAAGCACAAAGCCTGACCCGCTTTGGGACAAGAGACATGGCTCTGCTTCAGTGTTTTTCTCTTAAATGCAGGGCATTCTGAGGTTTCAGTGGCTGGGCAGACAAGGAGAATGGTGTGAAGCTCTTGTCTGTGGGTTTTGTGTGCCTATAAATATTTATATGAGTGTCTCTGTTGAATGTTGTTTTGTGTCTCTTTATTGTTGGGTTTGATTTGTTTAAAGATGTGTCATCCCCACGTTGCTGAGGGCCCTAGCTGCTTATGGCCAGCTGAACCCATGGCAGGGATTGCAGGAACTTCCCAGCAGCTACTGAGAGTTTTTAATCTTGGGTACCTCCCTGCTTTTCCTCTCAAGGCATCAGCTGCTGCAAATGCTTAGCTAGTGAGAGTTTTCTGTCTGTAATGTAACTTTGGTTACAGATGGTCTTTGCTTGCTCTCTTATCTTTTGGGGACTTAGTTCACTCCTCATCATTTTATGAAAATAGGAGTTCCTCTGTCTCTGCTATTTGGGCTTTATGCCACTCAGACCACAGATCATTTGCTGGGCTGGTTAGTGTGAGATAAGATTCTAAGTCTAATGTCCCAGTCCATCCTTTTGGGAGTACTCATTTATTTACTTTAGGGGTTGCTTTTATTTCTGTTTTGAAATAGGATAAGATATCCTCTAAATACCCAAGATTTCATGTTGTTCCATTTTATTCAGAAAGAAAAATACGCAAAATAAACCTTTTAAACTCCCAAAGTTTTTCTCCTATAGGACAGGCTGCAGAAGTGGCACTGGAGGGCCACTCCCACTTTGTTAACAAAACAAAACAAAAAATAGTAAAGTATTTGGTAATTTAAAACTTTGAAATTCTGCTGGGTTAAACAGTAAAAAATCTTAAATTTCTAGGCATTTTGAAATAATAGGATACTTGAAATATTAATTAATCTGAGTTCACCTACTTTTGGCTTCTTATTACAGAGAATCTAGGGGATAGATTTTAATCTGTTAATAAATATCTCTTCTATTTTATTTGAAACATATCTCTTAAAATGTGAGTGTATTGCAACTCTGAGGAATATTTATTACTTACTTGTCACTTAAAATTAAGGTTTCTAAGAGTTAAGAATTCTAAATAATTAGAAAGAAATTGTATTGTTTTGGTAATAGGAGGCATGAAGTATGGAGATGCATTTGGAAGAAAACATGAAAGTGAGTTGTTCTAAAGCTGTTTTTGTTTTTGTTTTTCCTGAATGGGTAAGAGGGTTTGTGAAAGTTGTAGAAAGGTTGTGAAGATAAATCTTAAAAGGAAAATTATAGGTAATCTGAATTAATAAATTTAATTACATTAATAAATCTGAAGTAAGCTAGTACAGAATTTGTTTAGTCCTTAACCAGTCTGCTAAAATGGAAAATATCTTTCCTGTATTTGCCCAGCAAGCAAAAATTCTATTAATTATTGAAATTATGTTATATTAATCAAGTACTTGATTACTTACAAAAAGCTATTTTCTTAATTATGGAAACTGAAATTTTACTAGCCCATGTTTGTGTTTAATACCCTTTTGTCACTTTGCATGGATAAATGGACTAATACTGTTTCAGAATAGTAATAATGATATATAATATTTTGGCAAAGTAAGTTTGACAACCTTCCCAGGGTTTGAACTTTAAAAAAATTTTTCTTGACCTGGAATTGGCTTCAGGTCATTTCAGTAGGCCCTGGAATGCCTCAAGGATTTGTTTTCTCTCCTTCTGAAGGAAAATTTTACACTTAAGGTACATGAGAAACTTTATCAAATCCTATATAATAAAAGGCTAATATGCAAATGGACCAAACAGAAGAATGACTGGTCACTGTGATGCGCACTACCAGGGGGCAGACACTCAACACAGGGGCTGCCCCCTGGTGGTCAGTGTGCTGCCTCAGGGGGAGCGCCGCTCAGCTAGATGCTGGGCTCATGGATGGCGAGCACAGCGGTGGTAGCGGAAGTCTCTCCCGCCTCCAAGGCAGTCGGACATCCCTGAGGGCTCCCAGACTGCGAGGGGGTGTAGGCCATACTGAGGGACTCCTCACTCTCAAGTGCACGAATTTCATGTGACGGGCCTCTAGTAAAGAAATAATAACTATGTTTTATTTATGTATGCATATTATTAAAATAGATGCTCTAAAAGTATTCAGGAGTCTATAAATTCTAATATACTTTCATTTATAGCTCTAATTATTATTCTGGAATATTGTGTTTTGCAAAAAGGACAGGATTCCATGTCAATTGCATTATAATTAATCCATAATGGTGTCATTTAAAATTTCTTCTTGTTATTTAGAGATAGTCACTGTTTTGTTATAATGCATTTGCAAAAATGTTACATCTTCTGAGAGATCCATGGAAAGGACTCTGACTTATTTTAAATTACATATCTCTGAGAATAAAATTTCAGAGCATCCCCTTTCAAATGGATGAAAATTATTAGAACTCTACAGAGTACATGGATTTATAGAAGTACTGGCAAGAAAGCTCAAGAGAAACTAAAATTAATTATACGACTGAATAAACTGAAAATATATAGTTTTTGTAACTTTTTTGTAAGTATTGCTGATTTATAATCCTTTTTTGCCAATATAAGGACACATATTTAAGGCAATTTAGTAAATTATGTATATTTTCTCCCTACTATATCTCTCCATAATTTGGCAGTTCTTAGTGAGTAAATCATGGCAATACTTTCTTTGCATGAATTCTATAACACTACTTTCCAATTATGGTTTTCTTAACCAAGACTTTGACAGGTATATCATGCCTGAAGGTTGGCAAGGAAGGAACCTCAATACATCATTGGGGACCTTACATATTTGAGGAATTCACCCAAGTATACAGTTATACTGGACTCTGGATGTTCCTTCACCCATTGTACCCCTGAGGGAGGCAGCAATAAATGACGGCATAGTTTGAGTCCACATCTGATTCTCTATGTCTGACATTTCCCAAATTGAAAAAAGACTAGGTTTACCACCAACTCAACCATTTCATTAAGGAATTTGTGTACCTGACCCAGTCATATGACCTGACCTGGCACGACATTTATGTCATTCTGTTCTCCTCTCTAACACATGAGAAGAAAGGGAGCTTTTGGCTAGCAGCTCAGGACCATGCTGATGCCCTGCATAAAAAGGGCCAGGCAGCTAACCTGATTGGTGCTAATGCAGTGCCCCAAACTGACCTGAGATGGGACTATCAGGGCACCTGCTCTATAGCTTTCATGCTTTTCCTCCAGCCTCATATGCCCATACATAATTTTCCAAAGTCTTTGGTAACTAAAGAGCTTTGGAGCATTTCTGGGTTAATTGATTAATATCTAATTTTTTTAAAAAACTTAAAATTACTGAAACATTGACTGCTAGACAAGTTTTAAATTCACCTACTCTTCACTTTCATTACAGAAGGCCTTTGTAATTTGTTGAAGTACATTTTATTGAAAGTAAGAGGGTATTTAAAGTGTGTTCATAAATTTATATTTTGGGCAAAGCTGGATATTTGTGAATGGTAAAAATATTTGTTGAAGTTGTAAAAAACTTTGTCTAGTGAGTCAGGATTTGGTAACACATGACCTCTGATAAGACCCCTTCTCTCTAGTAAGCTAAAAAGACCCTGCCCAGGCTTTCTCCTGTTGCTTATGTCCTTAGATTGGAGTCTAGATTTTCTTTATTTCCATGGTTCATTCACAGTCCTTGAGACTATCATTGAAAGCCTCAACGGGTCTTCCTGCTTGGTGTTTAGAAACTTCTCACCCCTTTTGTAGCCTTCTTAAAAGTCACACACTGCAAAGGACATCAAGTAGTCATAATCCTGTAACACAGGGAAATAACAAAGCAGACCAGGAGGCCAAGGCAGTGGCTCAGAGGAAGCCTCTGTCTCCCCAACTATTAATTGTGCCTCAGATAACACCCAAATACCCTCCATCAATCCCTATTAGCTCTTGGGGCCATCCAGAATGATCTATGGTTAAAATTTCAGGGAAAATATATCCTTCCTCTTGACAGGCCTGGAATATCTTATGGGCTATTGACAATTCCCTATATATAGGATACCTACTGCTTTTACAACTCCTAAAACCCCTCATCCCAAGTCCTAGCCTCCCTACTGCAAGATATCTTCAAAACCTGTTCTACTTGTTACTCATTATCTCCCCAAGGGTAGGTTAGATTAGACCTCCTTTTTTCCCTACTCATCAGCCTAGGGGCCAAATCCCTGGACAAGACTGGCAAATTCACTTCAATCACATGCTCCCTATTAAAAGAACCAAATATCTCTTAATCCTAGTACAGTGGTCGATAAACTGCGGCTTGCGAGCCACATGTGGCTCTTTGGCTCCTTGAGTGTGGTTCTTCCACAAAATACCACATGCGGGCACGCACGTACAGTACAGTGCTATTGAAACTTCGTGGCCCATGCACAGAAGTCGGTATTTTGTAGAAGAGCCACACTCAAGGGGCCAAAGAGCCGCATGTGGCTCGTGAGCTGCAGTTTGTCGACCACTGCCCTAGGAGATACCTTCTCGGGCTGGATAGAAGCATTTTCCACTAACTTTGAAAAGTCCTCCTAGGTCACACAAACTGTCATTCAGCATAGCATTCCAAGATCTGGCCTACCCACCTCATTACAATCAATTAATGGACCTGCTTTCATATCGCAAATAAATCAACAGGTCTCCTCCATTCTGAACATCAGTGGAACTTACACACCCCCTACGTGCCCCAATCTTCAGCCAAGGTAGAAAGGGAGAATTCCTTAATTAAGTCCCACCTAACAAAATTAACTCTTGAAACTAAAGAACTTTAGACTACTCTCCTATCTCTAGCCCTTATGTTCATCAGGGCAATCCCCATACACTCTCCTTTCTTAGTCCCTTTGAAGTCATGTATGAAAGACCCTTCTTATTAGGAAACTTCCCATCCACAGAGACCCTCTCCAGGAGACTATGTTCCCACTTTAATTCTCTTCTGACAATTATTGAGAGAACATGCTGACCATGCTGGTCCTCCCTCAATCTCTTATGGGAGACATCCCCCTACTCCTCTACAGCCAGGGGATTGGGTCCTCCTAAAGGAAACCCATCCATCAAATAATTCACAGCCCCATTGGCAAGGCCCTTATCAGGTACTCTTAACTACACCAACTGCAGCTAAACTATCAGGGCATACCCCATGGTTCCAGTTTTCCAGATTAAAACTCATATTGGGCATACCACCATTGCATGAGATGGAGTCCCCTAAGTATCACAGCCACCCAATCAGGCCCACCAGATTTCACCTTACCTGCATCCCAGAATAGGATGAATGAGTGGGCACTCCTGCACATACCCGCTATGTACTAACCCTAATAAACCCGACTTCCCTGAAAACCCACCCCCTCTCCCAATACAAATCCTTCAGGTCCTAGATATTGCCACCTCTCCCTTTGTATCAGGATTCTCACTTTTCTATGGGACTCCCTTCTAGAAGGGGACTTAGGTTACCTACGTGACAAGATTTCCTTCCTTCTAGATCCCGAATATACTCTCCCCCTACACCCTTAGGATAATCCTGAGCCTGGAATTGGGGATTAGCTCTACTTCTCACCCTATTCCAACCCTTCTCTCCTACAGCCATAAGGAACTTTCTCACCTCCACTCATCACAAAAGAACACTTAACCTTACCCATCCCCTCCTAAGTCAGACCAATCTAACCTTAGTCAGGAATATCTGACTCTGCCTTTCCCACTCCTCTTCAGTGTATACCACCATCCCTATACTAATCAAGAGATGGAGCCTTAGCCGGTTTGGCTCAGTGGATAGAGCGTCAGCCTGGGAACTGAAAGGTCCCAGGTTCAATTCCGGTCAAAGGCACATGCCTGGGTTGCGGGCTCAATCTCCAGTGGGGGACTTTCAGGAAGTAGCTGATCCATGATTCTCTCTCGTGATGGATGCTTCTATCTCTCTCTCCCTCTTCCTTCCTCTCTGAAATCAATAAAAATATATTTTTAAAAAATGTGGATTTTAAAAAAAAGAGAGATGGAATCAGGCAAAACTCACTCTAGCTTATAAAAAGGAAAATGGAACTATATTTCTCAAAAAGACAGAAACCTTTTTAGGTAATTATCCTACAGCTCAGGCAAATCAAGCCTCCTTTCTGTTCCATATTTATATTCAATCTCTTACTAACGTAGCTCCTACCTCCATCTGAGTCTCAGGTCTTATTACTCTACACACCCCAAAATCACACAAGTCCCTTTATGCTTTACAAAGTCACAGGCAATGTAACAGTAGGACATCTTCCATCATCTGCTTGCAATACTACAGTTAACCTAGAACTACGGAATGGCCATTGGTACCAAAGGGTTGACAACCAGGTCTCCCCAGAAGCCAATGGTTATTTCCTACAGCCGGTCCATTTTTCTTGTTATGCAAACATCAAGGCCAGAGGCTTCAACTACTCCTTTCCTTCTGTTTCACTTTCCCTTGGATAACAGTCCATTGTAGAGTTCCCGCACACTTTCAATGCAATAGAATTTCAATCACTCATCTGCCACCTCTTCTCAGTAGTACCATGACAACTACCCTCTCTGTTTGGAGCACAGAACTGGGAAAAAACCCCATTCCCATTAGCCCAGCTTGTTTCCATGATAAGAGATTTTTCTTCCTCTGTTGAGAAAACACATACATGTGCCTCCTGACCAACTGGACAGGAGCCTGTACTCCTGTCTATCTTTCTCCCAATGTAAATGTAACCCCCAATAATCAGATTTACCTATCCCCATAACCCATCATATCTGACACAAAAGGACAGTCCAGATAATCCATCTCCTCATAACCTTTGGTATGACAGCAAGTTTTAGGATGGGCATAGAGATTTTAACCACTGCTCTAACATATTTTGAAATCCTGTCTCAGGACCTATAAGAAAACTTAGATGACATTGCTAAATTTTATTTCAAATTCAGAATCAGGTCACTTCATTAGCAGCTGTCACCCTCCAAATTCAGAGAGGACTAGACCTCCTAGAAAGGGGTTGTAGGCTTTTTTCTGGAAGAAGAATGTTGTTTTTATGTCAATCAGCCTGGCCTAGTTAGGGGTGCTGCCCAAAATTTAATGGAAAGGGCCCCAAAGATGAGAAAACATCAACCAAAACCATGGGACTACAGGCTAAAGCATATAAATTGGTATACCTTGCTCCTTCCCTTCATAGGACCATTAACATTCCTATACCTCATCCTCATTTTTGGCCCATGTATTCGGTGCCATTTTTCATCTCTCCTTCAGGACTGCTTTTGAGCCTTCAGCAATCAATCTCTCAGGGAAATCATGTTGCTGCACCCCTCACTCCAACCACAAGGAATCTATACACTGTTCCAGCCAACTACAATAAAAGTCCATCCTCCTATGATCTCGATGTCCCCCTTCAGCAGGAATAACTATGGAAGATATGAACTCTTCCCCTACTCCAAAAAACAACAAGGCCAGAATGTTAGGTCTGATGGAATAATTGAATCGATATCTCCTCCCCTGGGCACTAACAATTAGTCCACTTTACAACTGACATTCCCTTTCGCTTAGACAACATTCCAATTCCTAAGACTACAATTCTACTTTGTAAGACCATTATCTTTCCCCTCTACACTTTCCCAGGATCCAGACTCACCAGCTGAAAAAGCCTGTCTAGAGTCCTTTAAAATGATGCTGATGCCATTTTGGGGCTCAGCCATCTGGTATCCAGATTACCTAACAAATGCATAATCCCTTACAATGTTTGGCCTCATGTATTCCTCCTTATTTGACATTAAATCTGTTGTGGAACTTCAAAGGAATTCAAAAGAATATGCTGTTTTAATCCTACTGACAATTCTTAATTGATAAAAAAAACAACAACATTCAACAAATTAGGGAAACCATCTCCAAGTTAAAAAAATGAGGATGATTTTTTTTTTTAATTTGGCTAATCCAAGTAAACCTCTTGGATATCCAGCCTGTCTGGATCATGGGAATCTTTTTTTTATTTTTTTGCAGTTTATTTTTGTAGTCTGATTGTATGTTGCTGTATTCAATATCTTTTTAGATCCTGCATTTGCTATATTCAGTTCCTAAAAACTGTTTTCAAGGTGGAAGCAAATGCAGTCCAGCAGGATGAGACCTTTGATGAAATGATATGATAGATATAGCAGTGGAGAATGTTAGGGTCAGAAATAGAATATTTGGGACCAGCTAATATGATAAGAACTTAATCAAGCTCTGTTAACCATGATTTTTTTTGCTCATTCTAAACTGTCTGGGACCTGTGAGTGAAGAACTATCTATTATCATGGAAAGATTAACAACCTTGTTGCCAAAATAATGGAGTCCCAGAGATGCCCACTGACAGCCTGCATTGTATGTAGTCTGTCATTATTATGCCCATTTTTATTCCTTTTGCCTACTTTACAATGTAATCTTTGTCCTATCGATATAAGCAGCTGGCTTATGGGGGGAAGGGGACTTGCAGAGCAGATTTTTGTGGAAGACCTGCTGCTCTCCCATACTGGCCACATTATTGGAATAGACTCTCATATGTGATTCAACCCTGTCTCTGCTTAATTGGTTCAAGTAGTGACAGGCAGCCTGGACCCATTGGTTATCCAGTTTAAAATCCAGGAGCATAATAAGCAGGAGAGTGGACCTGTGGGATGCATGGGAAAAATTACTCCATTCCAAGACTCAGAGGATGAAGCAGCAAAGAAGGTGAAGACTGACCAAGAACCTGGGGAGCCCAGTAAGAAATGGAATTTTGATTCCCTATTCTGGGAATCTCTCTTTCTCCCATATTCTAACTCCTATATGGGCAATTCACTTTCTGCTTTTTGGTGCTTCAGACTCAAAGCCAACCTCATGGGAGTGGGCATCCAGCTGTGTCTCCAGCTGGAGCTATGGCTGGCACAGAAGCCCCCACAGCTGTAGCTGCCCTAGCCCCTGCAAACGGGTTGGGTGCTTCCTCAGTGCCACTGCCATAGTGTTCAGGTCTGGGAACCCTCATGGGACACACGCTTAATTCCAGTTTAATAGGCTCTGTGTCTGGCCTGGTAGATTTGAGAAGCTTCCCAGGCACACAGAGTCATGCTGACTTCACAGCACCTCATCTCCACTCTGAATGCATGTTAACAGTGTCCCTAGAGCTGGGCACCACTTATAAAAGGTGCTAAGCTCTGGGCCATTGGATGGTTGGAAACTACAGTCTAAAGGTGACTTTCCCAGCAACCCCCTGGTGCTAACAACCATGCCCCCACCCTCTCGGTGATGTGCAGCATAAATCTGATTTTTATTTTTCTCCCTCAGCTGGAATATGATGTATTTACAGGTGACTAAGACACCTCCTTCCAAAAGGATGCATAAAATTCTCCCTGCCCCTCCCCACACTCAGCCCTGCAGACTTGAGGAATGCAGGGCTCTGACCTCCTGGTGCTTGTGCTAGAGAATAGGGGGATAAGGGTGCCCCATTTGATACATTAAGAAAAGCTGCTTAACTAGTTTTGCTGATTGAAGTGGACCCACCCTCTCTCTTCTATGCTAAGGGACACATGGCATCACCCCTAGCAACCTTGTTGGACTGCAGGTGCATGTCCCTTCCCCCTGTGGGCTCCTGAGCATAGACAGGCATCATCCCTCACTCCGCTTTTTCAACAATAATACAATTTCCATTCCGGGACAGTGCCCCACTCATGCATGGAATTTTATTCTGGGTTTGTCAAAAAAAAACTGTCTGCTCTTAACTGCCTTTCTAGTGCTAGTGCCTAGTCTTCAAAAAGTCTTGTCTGAGTCATCTATTGGAATTCAGCATCTAAGTTCTATGAAACCTACAATAAGATCAGAGGCAATAAGAATCCTCTGTGTGGAGATAACTACGTTCAACCCAAGGATGCCAGATCAGCACTGACAATCTAACCCTCCACAACTGGGCAAAATTGTATTGTTATTTTGGAAAAGTCTCTGCTCCAGTGTCAGAAAGGAAGGGCAAAACACCAGTCTCTGGTTGCAGAGATTGACAGTGGGTGTTCCTGTGAAAATCCCAGGCTCTGGCACAGGATCAGAAAGCTTGAGAACATTGAGGACACGCAAACATTTCCTCAGTTTTCCAATCTCCCTCCATTCCAGAGGTTTCATTTTCCCCTCAAAATGAACAACAATACAATTTTCATTCCTCAAGAGTGCCCTCACTCTGGCATGTAATGCAGATTCAGAGAAAGATCTCATCTGAGCCTAAACTTACCTGAGCCAATCAATTTAATTAAGTTCATCTGTAATTACTAAGTTAGTGAGTTAAAAAATATCTCATCTGAGCCTAAGCTATTTAAGCCAATCAGTTTAACTCAATTCATCTCTGGTTTGCTAAAGCAGTGCATGTTGATGTTTGCCAATAAGAAGCCTGTGTTTCTGAAAGGTTATGAAACCTGTTTAATAATTAGGGAATGCTAATTGCTCATTTAGTTCTTTTTCCTTCCTGCCTGATACCTCCAAAATTTGGCAATTCTTAATGAGTGAGTTATACCAATGCATTTCTTTGCATAAATTTAATAATACCAATTCCAAACTATGTGGTCCTATTGACTAAAACTTTGACAGGGTTGTCATGTCTAAAGGAGACATGTATGAACTTCTGGATGCCAGCAGAAAGCCTTAATGAATTGAGATTGACCCTCAAATTGATTGAAGCCGATCAAGAGCCACTTGTAAAACTGGTCTGATACCTGCTTGGTTACATGGTTTATGTCCCTATTGCCAGGGAAGGAGCAAAGGTAGTTTTCCACCTCAAGACGTCTTTGGACACTCAAAACCTGGAGAACGTGACCCAAACCAGTGTCTAAGGTACAACATGATAGCAGTTGTGGCCTTCACTTCTCCACCATGAGGGGCTGGCTCACTAGAGCACAATCTAAAAATTTCTTATAAACAAATGAGATTCCAATAGAGATGATTTACAAAAGCCTGTGATATTGATTTGGTCAATTATTACTCTGGCTGCATTAATGAAAATAATTAAGTCAAATTTATTACAGTCTCTTTAAACATGAAGGCAATCTTAGGGAGAGAAAGATTGTGCTTCAATGGAAACCAAAATACCCCATTATAGATATTGGACTCCAATGCAGTTAACTGACTTCAACCTCTTGATTTAAGGCTGTGTCTGCATATGCAACATTTAATGACATCACCAGACATGAAAGATGTTCTAACTTCAGACAAACTATCAGATTGTCGCTGCTTGCTTGCTTCCCAGCAAAAGCCTGGCCTTTGGATTTCTTCACAACTAGTTTATTATTTGCATTAACCTTTGTGTGCTATTTGTTTTCATTTTATAGAATGTACGCCTATGTCCTTGTGTACCTAATTGCTTGTGTTCACAATATAGACCTCAGTTTAGAAGCCATCTGCATCACCATCTGCAATGAGACTCAGTGGTCTGGACTTATGATTGAATCAATGAAACATGGGCAGTTTATTCACTTCACTTGAAACTGCATTCCTTTTCTGTCCAAACTGGTATGTCAGAAAAGACCCAGAGATTCTTACAGGGAAAATCTTAGGATATTTCCTTAGCTTAATTTCGATTAAGTATGTTGGACTTCGGAGAGACAAAATGGCAGAGGTATAGACGCACATGACCTGTGCCTTGTCCCGGAGTAAATAGGGTGAGCAGCTGAAACCAGTAACATCCAGCCCGAATTGGCAGAAGAGATTCAGCTGGGAGACAGTTTTTAGCCAGAAAAGACAGAGGACTCCCGGAGAAAGGTAAAGTCAAGGCTCTGGGAAGGATAATCGGCCAGAATTCTGAGCCGTGAGGATCAGAGGGAATCCACACGGAATGGGCTTGGGCCACATCCCTTGGAACAGGCGCAGTGGAAAAAAAGGTACGCAGAACTGCTGGTTGGCAAGGGATTCTAGATCTGGGTCTACAATCAGGAAAGGCTGAGGAGTGCAGGCAGAAGAGTGGGCAGAAGCACAGCCTTTCCCCCTCGCAGGGGATTCTAGATCTGGATCCACAGTCAGTAAAGGCTGAAGAGTGCTGGCAGGAGAGTGTGCAGAGGTACAGCATCTCGGCCTCTGTTGCTTGTGCCCTTCTTCATAGAGCCTAGTTCATAGGACCTTTCAGATACAGACACTTAGCCATGGCTGGAGCATGGAAGAAGGTGCAGAATTGTGGAATCTGGGGAGAGAGGGGGATCCAGGAGTAGTGGCAGCAAGTGTGGTTCTGAGTCATACCTGAGCCTGGGGCCTGGGCAGCCATTTTGCCCTAGGAAACCCAGATATTTTGCAAAATCTGACATGTCAGAGTTCTGGTTTGCCTGAGCTAAAATAAATAGAACCCATTGGTTTCATTATTTTTAGATTAAAAAAAGGTACCGAGATACACCTATGGAGGTCTCTCCAAGATGGCGGCATAGGTAAACACCGGAGACTGCTGCCGCAAACAACCACTTCAAAAATACAACTAAAAGACGGAACGGACATCACCCAGAACCACAGGAAGGCTGGCTGAGGAGAGACTCTTCAACTAGAAGGAAAAATAACAGCACACCGAGGCTCAGAGGAGGCGCAGTGTGGAAAATACTCAGGTGCGGAGGTGCGCGCGCAAAGCGGGCTGGTGGCTGAGAGCGCGGTTGTCGTTTTCGGTCAGGGGGGAGTCTCAGACTCTGAGCTCCAGATACGGGCGAATCGCTGGGGACTCAAACGGGAGAAGCGGGAGTGTCTGGCATCAGTTGGAAGGCAGCTTTCCCTCCGAGGTTTGCAGCGGTTCCTGGGGTTCTGAGAAGCAGAGCCTCTGGGAACGGGACTGAGAGGGGCCATAACCGCTCCCTCCGCCCGCCCTGTTGAGCCCGCCCCGCCCAAGCCCTGCGCAGAGCCATTTGCCAGATCGCCTCAGGCAAAGGCTAGATTAGCACCTCCCCAGAGGACAGAAGTTTTCCGCGGCAGACACAGCTGATTCACACAGCCAGTCGGCCTGGTGGTCAAATCCCTCTAGTATTAACTACAACAATCAAGGCTCAACTAGAACAAGACTGCGCACAAAGACCACTAGGGGGTGCACCAAGAAAGCATAAAAAATGCGGAGACAAAAAAACATGACAGAAATGGAGGATATAGAGCTAAAAAACGCAATTTTGAGGGCTTGCAATAAACTTTTGGAGAGCCTCACGAAAACTAATGAGACCCTCGATGCTATGATAAAGAAACAACTAGAAATTAAGCATACACGGTCGGAAATAAAGAATATTACACCCAATAGCAGACCAGAGGAGCGCAAGAATCAAGTCAAAGATTTGAAATGCGAAGAAGCAAAAAACACCCAACCGGAAAAGCAAAATGAAAAAAGAATCCGAAAATACGAAGATAGTGTAAGGAGCCTCTGGGACAGCTTCAAGCGTACCAACATCAGAATAATAGGGGTGCCAGAAGATGAGAGACAGCAAGATATTGAAAACCTATTTGAAGAAATAATGGCAGAAAACTTCCCCCACCTGGTGAAAGAAATGGACTTACAGGTCCAAGAAGCGCAGAGAACCCCAAACAAAAGGAATCCAAAGAGGACCACACCAAGACACATCATAATTAAAATGCCAAGAGCAAAAGACAAAGAGAGAATCTTAAAAGCAGCAAGAGAAAGAGACTCAATTACCTACAAGGGAATACCCATACGACTGTCAGCTGATTTCTCAACAGAAACTTTGCAGGCCAGAAGGGAGTGGCAAGAAATATTCAAAGTGATGAATAGCAAGAACCTACAACCAAGATTACTTTATCCAGCAAAGCTATCATTCAGAATTGAAGGTCAGATAAAGAGCTTCACAGATAAGGAAAAGCTAAAGGAGTTCATCACCACTAAACCAGTATTATATGAAATGCTGAAAGGTATCCTTTAAGAGGAGGAAGAAGAAAAAGGTAAAGATACAAATTGTGAACAACAAACATGCATCTATCAACAAGTGAATCTAAGAATCAAGTGAATAAATAATCTGATTTACAGAATGAACTGGTGATTATAATGAATCAGGGACATAGAAAGGGAATGGACTGACTATTCTTGGGGGGGAAAGGGGAATGGGAGATGCGGGAAGAGACTGGACAAAAACTGTGCACCTATGGATGAGGACAGTGGGTGGGGAGTGAGGGCGGAGGGTGGGTTGGGAACTGGGAGGAGGGGAGTTATGGGGGGGAAAAAAAAGAGGAACAAATGTAACCTGAACAATAAAGATTTAATAAAAAAAAAAACACTAAAAAAACAAAAACCTAAATAGTCCCGGAGAGCACAAAGGGGCTGGAGCTGGACTAGAGACTTTCTGTCCCACCAATTGGATCCTGAGAAACATTACAGTACAGAAGACTGGGATCTTAAGCCAGCCAAAGGAACACTACACTTTTTCATTTTTATTTTATTTTATTTCTTTTTTATTACTTTGTTATCTCCTCTTTTTTTCTTGTTTTCTTTTTTTCTTTGTTTTCCTGTTTTTGTTTGTTGCTTTATTTTCTATTTCTTCTCACATTATTTTTCCATTCCTCTATTTTATTTTATTTTTCATTGCTATTTTTATACCATTTTTGAAATCAAATATTTTGTAAATTTATTATTTTTTTCTCGTTCTCTTTCCTCTTGTCTACCCATTCACTTTCTACTTCCTCTATACTGAACTGAGATCCTCCCCATGTTCATCCAACTCTTAAACTTATCTTCTATATATAAGCTAAGCATCTACAGATTCTGCCCCCACCCTCTTTGCTGGGGGTTTGGTGTTTGTATTATTTTTTCTTTAATTTTATTGTTATTATTTTTTGTTTGTTTTTTCTTTAATTTTATTGTTATTATTTTTTATTTGTTTGTTTGTTTGTTTGCTTGTTAGTTTTGTTTGTTTGTTCATGTATTGGTTCTGTGGTGTTTTCCATATATATATATATATATATATATATATAATCTACTTTTGTTCTTCTATTCTCTCTTATCTTTTTCGCTCTATTTGATATCATTTATGCTCTCTTTTCTCACCCCTAATTCTCTTTTCTCAGGTGGTCACTTATAGTAGGGTTTTCATTGTTGTGAGTACATTCGTGCTTTGGTCCCTTTGTGTTGTGTCTTATCAAGGTGAATTTCATCCTGTCTGGCCAGGTGCTAGAAAGTGAGCCTCATAACCAGACACCTGGAGAGGAATCTCCATCCACAAATGGGTCAATAATACCCCAGACCCAACTACAGAGGCAGGAAGAAGGCGGCAGTGAGGGAGAGAGCGTGAGTCAGTGAGGGACCAAAAGAGGAGTGTGTGGTCATGTGGGATGTGTGTGTGTGTATGTGAGTGAGGCACAGATAGATCCCGCAGGGCCTTTGGGTCAGGCTAAACCGGCTCACCTAACTAGGCAGCCTCTGCTACCATATAAGCAGTTCCAGGAGGCAGGCTCGTCCCCAGAAGCCTAGCATTTATAAGGGGAGAGCTGCTGTAACTGGGAGCCAGGCCTCACCTCCACCCAGGGTGCCCTCAGATAACACCTGGGACTCTACAGACACCCCTGCCAGGAACCTGCTAGCTCGGCTGTGGTCCCATGGTCAACGAGTCTCCAGCCACCCTGGGTGCAGGCTCCTGTGAGTTCTGAACCGTGCTCCCCTCTGACCGGCCCAAACCCTTAGCCTGGGGCACTGCAATCACGCAAGCAGCAGACATGTGAGCAGCCCACTCCTGTCCAAGGAGAAGCAGCCCCAGGAGCAGCCTGCCCCAGGCCAAAGAACAGAAACCTCACGTGGCCTGCCCTTGTCCAAGGTGTAGCAGCTGTCAGCTGTGTGAGTGGCCTGCTCCCTCGTCCAAGGAGCAGCAACCACGTGAGCAGCATGCCCTATCTGAGGAGCAGCAGCCACACGAACAGCTTGGCCACGATGGAGGTATGGCAGCCCCACGCAGCCCGCCCCCATCTGAGGAGCAGCAGCTACGCAGCCCACACCCTCCTCCTGTCTGAGGAGCAATAGGTATGCGAGAAACCTTCCCCCATCCAATGAGCAACAGCTACACGAGCAGCCTACCCCCATATGAGGAGCAGCAGAGGTGTGAGCAGCCCATACTCATATGAGGAACAGCACCACCACAAGCAGCCCGCTCCCATTCAAAAAGCAGTAGCTGCCTGAGCAGCCTCAACCAGTCCGAGGAGCAGCAGCCACACGAGCACCACCCACGTCTGAGGAGCGACAGCCCTGCACAGTCCACACTGGTCTGAGGAGCAGCAGACACATGTAGCCTGCACCTGTCCGACAAGCAGCAGCTGGGTGAGCAGCCTGCCCCCATCCGAGGAGCATCAGACACACGTGCAGCTCGCTCCCACCCAAAGAGAAGCAGCCACGCAAACATCCCATCCCCTTCGGAGGAACAGCAGCCACATGAGCAGACAGCCCCCCATACGAGGAGAAACAGCTGCATGTGCAGCTCACTCCAGCCCAAGGAGCTACAGCTGCCCGAGCAGCTCTCCCCTGTCCAAGGAGTAGCAGCCACACGAACAGATAGACCAACCACATCTGAGGAGTGGCAGGCCTGTGTAGCCCACACTGGTCCAAGGAGCAGCAGCCACACGCAGTCTGCACCTGTCCAACGAACAGCAGCTGGGTGAGCATCCTGCCCACATCTGAGGAGCAGCAGCCGCATGTGCATCTCACTCCCACCTGAGGAGCAGCAGCCACACAAGCAGCCCATCTCCCATCTGAGGAGCAGCAGCTGCACGAGCAGCCCACACCCGTATGAGGAACAGTAGCCCTGTAAGCAACCTGCCCCTGTCCAAAGAGCGGCAGCTTCACGAGCAGCACACCCCATCTGAGGAACAGCAGCAGTGTGCAGCCAGCCCTGATCCAAGGAGCAGCAGCCATGTGAGCAGTCTGTGCCCATTCAAGGAGCATAAGCCACGTGAACAGCCCACTTCTGTCCAAGGAACAGCAGCCGCACTCAGCCTGCCCCCTCCTGAAGAGCAGCAGCCTCTTGATCAGCCCACCCCTGTCCAAGGAACAGCAACTGGGCGAGCAGCCTCACCTATCAGCCAGAGGAGACACCACTGCTGTGAACAGCACCCACCAGAGGAGCCGCTGCCAACTGAGGAGAAGCCAATACTGTGACCACTTGAGGGGCAACTGCAGCCCAAGGAACCACTGCCACCAAAGGATGAGCCCCTGCATGACTAGACATCTAGATCAGTTGGTGAGACCAAAAATGGGAAGAAAAAAAAAACCCATGGAAAGAAAATGATGAATCACCAGGAAAGTGGCTAAGTGAAACAGAGGCATGTAATATGTCAGAAAAAAGAATTCAGATTAAGGGTCCTAGAGTGCATAAACCAGATGGAGGAAAAAATCAACAACTTATGCAAGAATCAAAAAGAAATGGATAAAAAAATCAACAACTTATGTAAGAATCAAGAAGAAATGAAGAGTGATATAGCTGCAATAAAAAACACCATGGAAAGTTTCAAAAGTAGACTAGGAGAAGCGGAGGACCGAATTAGTGAATTAGAAGAAAGGGAAGCAAAACACACACAAACTGAACTGCAATTGGAGAAAAAAAATTAAAAGACAGGAAGAGAGCCTAAGGGAGCTATGGGACAACATGAAACAAAGCAACATACAAATAATAAGGGTGCCAGTACAACAGATAGAGGAAAAGGCTTAGAAAGCCCATTTGAAGAAATATTGTCCAAAAACTTCCCTGATGTGGGGAAGAAAAAAGGCACATGTAGCCTGCACCTGTCTGACAAGCAGCAGCTGGATCCCAAACAAGATGAACAAGCACAGAGAGTCCCAAACAAAATGAACCCAAAAAGACCCACACCAAGACACATCATAATTACTATGGCAAATGTTCAGGACGAAGAGAGAATTTTAAAGGCTGCAAGAGAGAGACAGAAAGTTATGTACAAGAAATCGCCCATTAGATTACAAATGATTTCTCAACAGAAACACATCCGGCCAGAAAAGAATGGAAGGAAATTTATAAAGTGATGCAAAGCAAGGGACTGAATCCAAGAATACTCTATCTAGCAAGGCTATCATTCAAATTGAAGGGGAAATAAAGAGCTTCACAGACAAAAAAAGGCTAAGGGAGTTTAACACTACCAAACCAGCAATGCAAGAAATGCTAAAGGGACTGGTGTAAAAGAAAGAAATAAAAAGTTAAGAAAGAACACAGGCACACAAAATAAAAATGGCTACAAACAAGTACTTTTCAATAACTTTAAACGTAAATGGACTAAATGATCCAATTAAAAGACATCGAGTGGCTGAATGCATAAAAATACATGACCCATACATTTGCTGCCTACAAGAGACCCACCTCAGAAATAGGGACTCACACAGACTGAAAGTGAAGGGATGGAAAAATATCATTCAGACAAATGGAAATGAAAATAGAAAGCTGGGGTAGCAATACTTATATCCGACAAAATAGACCTCAAAGTGAAGGCCATAACAAGAGATAAGGAAGGCCACTTCATAATACTAAAGGGATCAATACAACAAGAGGATATAACCCTGATAAACATATATGCACCCAATGCAGGAGCACCCACATACATAAGAAAACTCCTGGAAGACATCAAGGGAGAGATCGACAACAAGAAAATCATAGTAGGGGACTTTAATACACCACTGACATCACTGGATAAATCCTCTAGACAAACAATCAGCAAAGAAACAGCAATCCTAAATGACTCACTAGATCAGATGGACTTCACAGACATCATCAGATCATTTCACCCCAAAGCCATGGAATATACGCTCTTCTCAAGTGCAAATGGGACAATTTCAAAAATAGAGCACATACTGGGTCACAAGCAAAGTCTCCCCGAATTCAAGGAATTTAAAATCATACCAAGCATCTTCTCAGACCACAATGGCATAATATTAGGAATAAACTACAATTAAAACAATCCAAAACACGCAAATACTTGGAAGCTGCATTGCATGTTATTAAATACTAGAGGCCCGGTGCACAAAAATTTGTGCACTCGGTGGGGAGAGGGGGTCCCTCAGCCCGGCCTGTGCCCTCTCGCAGTCTGGGACCACTCAGGAGATAATGACCTGCTGGCTTAGGCCTGC
>NW_005371850.1:902824-903686 GCF_000412655.1 Myotis brandtii | reverse complement strand
CCAACATCTGAATTATGGGGGTGCCAGAAGAAGAGAGAGAGCAAGATATTGAAAACCTATTTGAAGAAATAATGACAGAAAACTTCCCCTACCTGGTGAAAGAAATAGACTTACAAGTCCAGGAAGCACAGAGAACCCCAAACAAAAGGAATCCAAAGAGGACCACACCAAGACACATCATAATTAAAATGCCACGGGCAGGGAGAAACCAAGATGGCGGCATAGGTAAACACCGGAAATTGCTGCCTCCCACAACAACTTCAAAAATACAACGAAAAGACAAAACGGACATCATCCAGAACTACAGGAAGGCTGGCTGAGTGGAAATTCTACAACTAGAAGGAAAGAGAAAAGCACACTGAGACCCAGAGGAGCTGCAGAAGTAAAGTGCAGAGGTATGGAGACTCCAGCTCGCGAGGGGCCGGCACCTGAGGACGCGGCTGTCTTTTTGAATCGGGAGGGAGTCACAAGCTCCCGACTGCTCTGAACTCCAGTTCCGGGAGGTCTCTGGGGACCCAGGACTCATACGGGTAGAAACTGGACTGTCTGGCAGGAGGCAAAACTCAGAACTCAAGGGCAGCTTTCCCTCAGAAATACTAGAGGAATCCACAGGCAGCGAAATCGCAAACGTATGCCGAAGGAATTTCTTCTCTTATACTGCTCCTGGGGCAATGGAAACTAAAGAGAAAATGCACAAATGGGAATACATCAAAATAAAAAAGCTTTTGCACAGCAAAGGAAACCATCAACAAAACAACAAGAAAGCCCACTACATGGGAGAACATATTTGCCAATGATATCACCGATAAGGGTTTAATCTCCAACATTTACAGGGAACTCATACAACTTAACAAAAGAAAGA
>NW_005371850.1:889518-900216 GCF_000412655.1 Myotis brandtii | reverse complement strand
GGGGAGCTATAGGGGGGGAAAAAGAGGAATAATTGTAATAATCTGAACAATAAAGATTTACTAAAAAAAAAAAAAGGACAATGGACCTAAATAGACACTTTTTGAAAGAGGACATACAGACATATGAAAACATGCTCAAAGTCACTAACTATATGAGAGATGCAAATCAAAATGACAATGCGGTATCATCTCACACCTGTCAGAATGGCTATCATCAACAATTCAACAAACGACAATTGCTGGAGAGGATGCGGAGAAATGGGAACCCTGGTGCACTGCTGGTGGGAATGCAGACTGGTGCAGCCACTATGGAAGACAGTATGGAGTTTCCTCAAAAAGTTAAAAATGGAACTCGCATTTGACCCAGTGATCCCACTTCTAGGAATATATCCCAAGAAGCCAGAAACACCAATCAGAAAGGATATATGCATCCCCATGTTCATAGCAGCACAATTTACCATAGCGAAGATCTGGAAACAGCCTAAGTGCCCATCAGCAGATGAATGGATTAGAAAACTGTGCTACATCTACACAATGGAATACTATGCTGCTGTAAAAAGGAAGGAATTCTTACCATTTGCAACAGCATGGATGGAACTGGAGAGCATTATGCTAAGTGAAATAAGCCAGTCAATGAAAGAAAATTACCACATGATCTCACTCATTTATGGATAATAAAGACCATTATAAACTGATGAACAATAATAGATACAGAGGCAGAGCAGCCTCGAACAGACTGTCAAACTACAGCCGGAAGGCTGGGAGGGTTGGAGAGCAGGAGGGGGTGGGGGGTAAGAGATCAACCGAAGGACTTGTATGCATGCATATAAGCATAACCAATGGACATAAGACACTGGGTGATAGGGGAGGGCAGGAGAGTGTCAAGGGGGGGGCTAAGGAGGCATATGTAATACTCTTTGTAATACTTTAAGCTATAAAAAAATAAATAAAAAATTAGGTTGGACTAAAGGGCTTCAGACAGATGAGACACATCTGCCTTCAGGGAAGCCTATCTTACAACAGAATTGGGCACACAGAAAGTCTTTCCTTTGTCACATGGATATTTGCCTCTCACTAAATATCTCACATGGATATTTGACTCTGGTCTTGCTTTTGACTCTGCTGGAACCCTGAATGCCCCTCTTTCAGGACTGGGTTAAGGGACATGGAGATTTACAACATGAGTAATATAATTAGTTGTAATAAGTCTCCTAATTTTTGAGTTTTGCCTTTTAAGCTTCTTGTCAAGTTTGTCATTTCCAAAATACATGAAGGATGTCAGGTTTTCCAATATGTCATCCATCTTTACATCACATGTGTCTTCTTCCAGGGACACCAGACTGACCTTGACTTTGTAGAATTCCTCTTCCCTTCATAAAGACTCCTTTTCCATTGCTGTTTCCCCCTTCCAATATCAGATAGAGAGAAATACTAAACCTGTAGATAGGCAGATCTACTCCCTCTTCACAGCAGGAAGCAGATATAGAAGACAGAGACTTTTGTCCATTTCCCCTTCAGACGACTATAATAAAGTTCTATTTTTCTGAGTGGAGAATGATGCCATTGTAATAACCTGGGTATTATTTAACAGAAAAATAATAAAGGAGAGCCAGATCATATAGGCATGCCATTTATACAGGTTGGCCAAAAAGATAAATTTAATACTCCCCAACTCTGTTCCCCACTATTCAGTGAGATTAGGGACTGGACAAAGGCAGTTTGGAAGCATGCCAGGTAAAGACCGAGTGACATGGGAAGGTGCTTTCTCATCAATCACCCTTGGGAACAGGTACTTGACCAGAATGGGCATGTCTATTGCAAGCACATGAAACCTGAACATTAAACATATAAACCAAGAAGCACACTCTGTCTCCTTTCTCTCTAGTGCACCTGATTCCTTGCTCTTCTGTGGCAGGGGAAGTACTCAACTGCGTCCACCTTGCTTAAGGCCAGGTGGGACTCCACACAATGGACTAATGAACTTCAATTAGGCAGGCTCTGGACTCTGGTCTTGCTTTTGACTCTGCTGGAACCCTGAATGCCCCTCTTTCAGGACTGGGTTAAGGGACATGGAGATTTACAACATGAGTAATATAATACACACTAATAAAAAATGTTACCATATCACATTCTCCCCTGGAGATTCATACAATTCT
This sequence comes from Myotis brandtii, assembly GCF_000412655.1. Taxonomy (NCBI): domain Eukaryota; kingdom Metazoa; phylum Chordata; class Mammalia; order Chiroptera; family Vespertilionidae; genus Myotis; species Myotis brandtii. Next base: position 898,060 of record NW_005371850.1, on the reverse strand, counting down.
TATTCAGCAATATCCCAAAAACCTAACTCTCACTAATAGTAGAGACATTTGATTCCCTGGTAAGAATTCCATGCCCACATAAAATGGGAAAAAAGGGGACATATGTACGACTATTTCTAATACCTTAAACAATAAAAAAATGACAACCTTAACCTATAAATGCTGTGCATTATCTGACTGACGTACTCATTGAATATTTCTGCCTCCTTCCCTTCCCTTAGCTCTCCCTAATCCTAGAAACACAACAATATTGAAATTATGCTGATTAATAACCCCATATTGACTTCTAAGTGTTCAAGTGAAAGGAGGAATCTCATACCTCTCACTCAACTCAAATGATAGGTATTATTAAGTTTAGTAAGCAAGGCATGCCAAAGCCTAGATAGGTTGAAACGGGGTGGCACTAAGCTAGATTGTGAATACAGAGACATTCTTGAAGAAAAGTAAAGGTGTTCAACCAGGGATAACCAAAAACAATAAGATAGCAAAAAAGTTTTATTGCTGACATGAAGAAGAGTTTAGTGGTTTGGATACAAGATCAAGCCAGCCAGAACACTCCATTAAGCCTAAACAAATCCAGAATAAGACCCTCGCTCCCTTTAATAGTATGAAGGTTGCAGACAAATTTTTGGTCAAGGGGGGGGCTAAGGAGGCAGGTTTGAAAACAAGCAGCCATCTCCTTAAGTATAAAGGTGCAGGGGAAGCTGCAGGTGCTCCCGAGGAAGCCACAGCAAAGCACCCAAAAGCTCTAGCTAAGACACTTAGTGAAGGTGGCCACAGCACACAAAGGTTTTCAATGGTGACAGAGTAGCCTTATTTTTTAATAAAACGGCAATAGGAACTTGCATAGCCAGGGAGGAAAAGTCAGTGACTGCCTCCAGGGTTTCAAACAACAGGCTGACAAAATCATGAAGATCTCATGCAACTGGTGAGTTTATATTAAACCCAGTGCTCATTTGCCATTCTAAAAATCCTAGGACCCTTCATATCTATGTTCAATGTCCTCTGTCTGTACTCTATAATGAGAACAACAATACCCAGCTGACAGCACTTTTACTTATAACACAATTTTCTAAATACTTTGGCCCACTGTTAAGATGTACCATTCAGAAAATAGAATCTTTTCAATATATTGCTGCAAATTGACAAGGCACCTGGTCACCCCAGAGTTCTGAGGGGAAGAACAATGAGATTAATGATGTTTCACACAACCCAACACTACATCCCTTCTGAAGCACATGTGTGAAGATGAGTAATTCTGAGTAATTTCAAGTCTTATTATATGAGAAGCACATTTCAAATTGCTATAGCTACCATACATAATAATGGTCCCAATGGATCTGGAAAAAGTAAGTTGTAAACATTCAGAAAATGTTTGTAAACATTCAGTAAGTTGTAAAATATTCAGATGCACTACGATCTATGCCATTAAAAAAACCTGTGATTCATAGGAGAGATCAAAATATCAATAGTAACAGAAGTTAAAAGAAGTTGACTCAGACCCTCCTAAATGACTATGAAAAGTTCAAGTGTTCCATCAAAGAAATAACTGGTGAGGTGGTGGAAATATCAAGAGAACTAGAATAATAACTGGAGCCTGAAATCTGGAGTCTAAATTGCTGCTGCCATCTCAGGATACAACTTTAATGGATGAGGAGCACCTTCTTAGATATGTTCAAAGATGGTGGTTTCTTTAGAAGGAATCTACTCTTGAAAAAGGTGTTGAGAAAATTGATGAACTGACAGCAAAGTTTTAGAACATTAGCTAAACTTAGCTGATGAAGAAGTGGCAGGTTTTGAGAGTACTACTCCAATTTTAAAAGAAGGTCTTCTGTGGGTGTAATGCTATCAAACAGCTTTGCATGCTACAGAGAACTCATCCATGTGCAGAAGAGTCCACTGATGTGGCAAACTCTTGTTATCTTATTTAAAGAAATTTCCACAGCTACCCCAGCCTTCGGCAACCACCAATCTCATCCAATAGCAGCCAGAAACACTGGGGTAAGACCCTACATCAGCAAAATTATTACAACTCAGTGAAGTTTCAGATGGTTATCATCAGTTTCTAGCCATAAAGTATTTTCAATTAAATACATATATTATTTTTTTTGTAGATAAAATGCCTTTGTACACAGAATAGAATTCAGTAGAGTGTAATCATCATTTTATACACTTTGTGAAACCCCAAATTTCATGTGCCTTGTGTTTTGTGATATTTACTCTATTGTAACGCTCTGGAACAAAACCCAAAGTATCTCCAGGGTATGCCTGCACTTAAGGCAAGAATTTAATTAAAGAAGGGTATTTATCAAAACTTTTCTCCGTGCAATAGTAACGTACAAGTACTTTTGTTCTTTAAGTTCCACATTTAATTCAACCCCAAAATGATGAATAAACCTGAAATATTTTATTTTTTAAATTCTTCTTCTTACCAAGAAGTTCCTTTGATTGTGTCTTCAGTTGTCCCTTTATTATGCCACTGGCAGTTTCATTGGTTGAGCCTTCTGCATTAGCCTCTACTGAAACATAGATATGAAAGCACATCATTGTGATCATTTATGTACAAATCATTTACATATGAATATATATGTTTCCATGAGTGTGGTATATGCTGGTTGTATCTAGCCTATCAAAATTTTATTGAAATATCTGGATTGCATATTCACAAAACCATATATTAAAACAGATGGAATAAATATATCAGCCACATTATGCTGATGTTCAGAGACATATAGTGATTTCTCCAAAACCAAATAACCAGGAAATGGTAAAATTGATATAAATTTTAGGAGCTATGTCTCATAATTCCTTAAACACTGCTTATTCCATATAAATTCTTTATTATGCAAATTGAAATCATCCCAGTGAATTTATGATCATAAAATTACTTGCAGGATTACATTAAATGCACACTCTTTCTGTGGGGATGTACCTCATGAAAAAGAACATCACTGTTTGTTTTATTGTTTGTTTGTTTGCCTGTTTGTTTCTCACCACCAGAGAAGATGCACACCATTGACAATATAGTCACCAAAACTTACCATGAGCCAGAAATGCATTGAATCACCAAGGAACATTTTAATTCCCCTTTAGATTTTGTAACTGTAAAGCATGTAGATATGAATGAGTAAGAGAATAAAGACATTGATCAGATTGAGAAAAAAATGCCTTGTAAGGGTCCTTTGCATGGAGACCTTCTGACATGTAAGGAGGAAATTGTTAAGTTTTCAGCAGTACCTTGATATTGGTTGGATCAATTTCCAGAAGAGTTTTCATATGATTCAATATTTTTCCTATAATTACCAACTAATAATTTGGTCCAGTGACATTAAAAATGTGTGAAAGTTATTAAAGAGAAATTAGCATTGTGGAAGGGATAAATTGGATTCAGGAACTAAAGTGGACTTCAGGGCCAACAATGTATGGAGTGGAAGTCAGTTCTAGTGGACCCTGCAAGTGTAGTTGGAAACATCTTATGGTCCTGACACTGCACAGCAGACCTCTTGCTTTGAAGTAATGCCTGAACCCATGAAGAAATATAAAAGTTCGCACTATGACTCTGCCTGCCAACAAATACCATAACACCTTCTTTACAGAGAGTGTCCCAGCTGTGGTATTACTACACAGCAGGCCCATATTGGGCAAAAGAAAAAAAGGTCATTATTGATTAGAAACATTTTGTGAAAGATACAGGAGGTAGAGCAACACAACCTTGGGCAACATTAGCCAATATATTTTAGATGCTCTGGTTTTTCTCCATTAGGTTTAAGTAAAAAACACCACTTCAGAAGAATCAAGTATGCAAAGTATACTAAGATAAGCGGGAGCCAATCAGAATAGGCTTTGAGGGGAGAAATGTTGGAGAAACTTATGGGAAGAATCACAATTTTCTTATCATAAACATCTTCCCATTGCATTAAACCTTCCTTAGTGTCTTACTATTTGTAGGTCGGAGAGCTATTTTTAGCAATTATGTAGGCATACAATACATTTTTTCCCATATAAAGTGTAAAATTTAATGGGTTATTAAAATTTATACTCAGAGTTGTATAACTACCAACATTGACAATTTTAGAATCCATTTCAGATTGATACTAAATAAATACCAGGGAGATCTAGAAATGCTAATCCCATATAAATCTCTTACTTCTTTCCCGTTTCTGTGCTACTATTACCCACCTTATTAGTGAGGGATCCATTCCAAGATGCTCCAGCAGATGGATGCTTGAAACTGGATTGTACCAAACCCTAAATATATTCAGTGCTTTCCTATATAAACTTATCTCTGATACAAATGCTGGCTTCTCTTTGGTATATCCAAACTGCCAACATCTCTACTCTTGCATGTTGGGCCCAGTATGAAGTAAAATCATGTTTACTTGAACATAAGCACTGCAATACTATGACAATGCTTACCCATGTGATAACTGAGAAGGCTACTGAGTGACAAAAGGGCAGGTAGCGTTATCAGAGTGAATAGGCTGGACAAAGAGAATATTCATGTTCTGGGTAGGACAGAGGAGGAAGGAATGAGATTCACCATCTTCACAGAATAGTGAATACTTTAAAACTTATGAATTATTTATCCCTGGTATTTTCCATTTGATATATTCCATTTTGGAGTGACCATGAAGAACAGAACCTACACATATTAAAACTGCAGACAATAGGGATGACGGTACTGAATGCACCTATGATATAAAGTTATACTTATTTTTATATAACTGTGTGCCCTCTGAAGAAGCTAAGAGAAGAAAGAATAAAAAGTATATATTTGCAACTTTCTTTTATATCAGCCTTCTTATTTATAATTCTGGGCACTTTTCATTTGCTCTTGAAAATTTGAGTTAACATGTTCTGTATCATCTTACTGAAATACATTGGAACCCCACATATCTCCTCTGTGCTCCTACAGTAGAATGTATTTTTTTATACATTCTACTAGTGGCCTGGTGCATGGGTGGGGGGAGCTGTCCATTAGCCCAGCCTGCACCCTCTCCAATCTGGAACCTTTTGAAGGATGTCCTACTGCCGGTTTACAGGGGTCAGGCCTAAACTGGCAGTCGGACATCCCTCTCACAATCCAGGACTGCTAGGTCCTAATTACTCACCTGCCTGCCTGCCTGCCTGATTGCCCCTAACCACTCTGCCTGACAGCCTGCTCACCCCCAACTGGCCTCCCGCCACCGGCCTGCTTGTCCCCAAATGCCCCCCTGCCATCCTGATCACCCCCAACTACCTCCTGTGCCAGTATGCTCGCCCCCAAATGCCCCTCCTGCCGGGGTGTTTGCCCCCAACTTCCCCCCCTGCTTGTCTCCACCTTCCCTCCCCACTGGCCTCCTTGACCCCAACTGCCCCCCTGCTTGCCTGCTCACTCCAAATTGCCCCCTCACTGTCCTGATCACCTCCAACTGACCCCCACTGATGGCCTGCTCACCCTCAACTGGCCCTCCTGCTGGTCTGCTTACCCCCAATGTCCCCATCTCCCATCAGCCTGATCACCCACAACTGCCCTCCCCTTTTGGCCTCTAACCACTTCTACCTTGGCCCTGCCACCATGGCTTTGTCCAGAAGAACATCTGGAAGGTCTCCTGAAAGGTCTCCCAGTCTAATTAGCATATTACCCTTTTATTAGTGTAGAGGCCTGGTGCACGGGTGGGGAAGGGATGGTTTTTCCTGAAGGGTGTCCCAGATCCGGGTGGGGGTTCCTGCTGGGGTGCCTGGCCAGCCTGGGTGAGGGGCTAATGGCTGTTTTCAGGCTGGTGAAACCCCCCACTGGGGACCCTCACCCTATAGGATTGTGGCCAGTCTGGGTGAGGGCTGTTTTTAGGCTGGCCACACCCCCTTCAGGGTGGGGGTCCCTACTGGGGTGCCTGGCCAGCCTGGGTGAGGGGCTGAGTGCCATTTTCAGGCTGGCCAAGCCCCCCAGCGGGGATCCTCACCCCATGGGGGTGTGGCCAGCCTGGGTGAGGGGCTGAGGGCCGTTTTCAGGCTGCTCACAGCCCCTTCAGGGTGGGGAGTTCCGCTGGGGTGCCTGGCCAGCCTGGGTGAGGGGCTGATGGCTGTTTTCAGGCTGGCCACGCCCCCCCAGTGACCCAAGCTCCCAGCCTCTTCTTTTTTTTTTTTTTCAGTGCTTCCTTGAGCAGAGGCCAGGGCCAGCTGGAAGCAGGTATCTTGGATTTACTTATCTTCTATAATTGAAACTTTTTAGCCCTGAGCAGAGGCAGGGCAGGCTGGAAGCAGGTATCTTGGATTTATTTATCTTCTATAATTGAAACTTTGTAGCCTTGAGCGGAGGCCAGGGCCAGTCAGGGCTGGGCGGGAAGCTTGGCTTTCTTCATCGCCCAGGACAACCCAAGCCTCCTGCTCAATCCAGCTCCGTGGCCACTGCCATCTTACTTGGGTTAATTTGCATACTCACTTCTGATTGGCTGGTGGGTGTAGCGGAGTGATGGTTAATTTGCATGTTTCTCTTTTATTAGTGTAGATAGGCACCACAATACAATGATACACATATTGATTATGCAATTGCCTTTTGAATCAACTACTGAGTAAAAACATGCATTCCTACTATCTTTTGGAATTACATAATTCTTTGAATCCATACTCCTTTAGAAGGGGGATTCAAATTACTGCCAGAATTCAATTGCTTTCAACATAAAAATCTTTCTTTACTGTTAAGGCAGATCTTCTAACAAACAGATCCCTTGTTCTTTTTTTCTTTTCTTTTTTTTTAAAGAAAATTTGGAATCCCTTTTTCTAACCTTCTCTCTGAAAGATAGTTTGGCTAGATATTAGAATCATAGTGACATTTTTTCTATTAGCAGTCTGACTATGCCATCCCACTGCCTTTAGGCCTTGGCAATTTGTGATGTCAAGTCAGCTCTTCATCTTACCAGGTTTCTCTTTTCTATGATGAGTCATTTGCACTTTGTGTGTTTTATTATTTTGTCTGTCTTTCATAACTTTTACCAAGATGGGTCTTGTATATTTCATTGTACTCGTTCTACTTAGATTTCATTGAGCTTATACGTGCAGATTGATATTTATCATTGAATATGTTTGAAAATACTCAACCATTATTTCTTTTAATGCTTTCTCTACCTCTTTTCTCCCTGCTCTATTTTTACATTTTCCATTATTTTAAGTATATAGATTATTTCTTCTGACAATTCCAATCTATTCCTGAGCCCCTCTAGTGCATTTAACCTTACAGTGATTGGAATTTCAATGCCAAAATTGTCAGTGTTTTTATTTTCATATATCATTCCATCTCTTTGTTCATAATTCTATTCTATGAGAATTTGACATCTATATTCTCTTCTCTTTTAAGCATGTCGTTTGTTGTTTAAAATATTTTTAATTTATAGAACAACCTATAAGGGCAATAGACACAAAGATTTTTTGGTGTCTGCTTTTCTCCTGTCTAGAATTTATATTTCATATTTCTTTGCATGTCTCATATGTATTGTGGTAAAATCTGTGCATTCTAGGCAATGTATTGTAGCAAACCTTAGTACTCGCCCCCCCCACACACACCCTCATTTGAAGGCTTATTGTCATTGTGTGCTTGGTCATTTATTGAGTGATGAGGTTGGGCTATATAAATTTTACAGAAGTGTCCTTTCATGCCGTGTCAACTTCTAGTGTTGTTCCTGTGAGGGCATGAACTTGGGGCATTAACTCCATCACCTTTGGATGATGGTGTTTTTAAAGCCTCTCTTTTACTGTCTCCTTCTCTGATTGCTCTCTTAAGCTGATTATTGCTTTTGCTATCAGGTCAAAGATGGAGACAAACTGAGTTAGCCACTGATCTGCCAGAACAAGCAGCAGAAATTTATACTCTAATCTGTAAAAACAAACAAACAAACAAAAAAACCCGAATAGCTGCTGAGATCCTGAGAAAGAAGAACAAAATAGGAGGGATCTCAATACCAGATATCAAGCTGTATTACAAAGCCACTGTTCTCAAAACTGCCTGGTCCTGGCACAAGAACAGACATATAGACCAATGGAACAGAATAGAGAACCCAGAAATCGACCCAAACCACTATGCTCAACTAATATTTGACAAAGGAGGCAAGAGCATACAATGGAGTCAAGACAGTCTCTTCAATAAATGGTGCTTGGAAATGTGGTCAGACATGCAAAAAAATGACACTAGACCACCAACTCACACCATACACAAAAATAAACTCAAAATGGATAAAAGACTTAAACGTAAGACAGGAAACCATAAGATTATTAGAGGAATCCACAGGTAGCAAAATGGGACTATATCAAAATAAAAAGTTTCTGCACAGCAAAAGAAACCATCAACAAAACAACAAAAAACCCCACTGCATGGGAGAACATATTTGCCAATGATATGTCCGATAAACGTTTAATCTCCAACATTTATCGGGAACTCATACAACTTAACAAAAGGAAAATAAACAATCCAACCGAAAAATGGGCAAAGGACCTAAATAGACACCTTTCAAAAGAGGACATTCAGAAAGCCAAGAGACATATGAAAACATGCTCAAAGTCACTAATCATC
>NW_005371850.1:886461-888776 GCF_000412655.1 Myotis brandtii | reverse complement strand
AAATACCACATGCTCTCACTCATTTGTGGATTATAATGAACAACGTAAAGGGATGAACAAAAACAGATGTAGAGACAGAGTAGCATCGATCAGATGCTCAAAACTCAGAGGGAAAGCAGGGGAGGGTGGGGGTGAGCGGGAAAGATCATCCAAAGGACTTGTATGCATGCATATAAGCATAAGTGATGGATGTGGACAACAGGGGGTGAGGGTGAGGGAAGGATTGAGGGGATGAGGGGACATTGGGGGGATAAGGACACATTTGTATTATCTTATTCAAAGGAAAAAAATCAACTTAAAAAAATAAAATAAACTGTACTAAAAAAGGAAAAAACTCAGGTTGCACCATCACCTAAGATATCAGAAAATTTCCTGGTATTATAATCACATGGAGGGCATTAATAAACAATGCAATGTCTATTTTCTAAGTTCCTCTTCTAATCCCTTTCTTATGGTAGCTTTCCTGCATTTGCAAATATAAAGCAACTAATGAGTTGGGTCTGAAAAATAAAGTGAGTAAAATGGCATTTCAATGGCTTCCATCAAGCATATTCCAAGCCCTCAATAGAAATAGATTTTTGTGGATTCACTTTAAAGAGATGAGTTCTAAAACATGTATGATAATCATCTTAGCCATAGATGGTAACTGCTAGAGTTCTACTCACTGTAAGAAAAAATTATGGGGATGTTTTATTATGTAAAATAGCATATAGGTACTATGGTCATTGAAGGTCTAAACCAGGGGTCCTCAAACTTTTTAAACAGGGGCCAGTTCACTGTCCCTCAGACCGTTGGAGGGCCAGACTATAGTTTTAAAAAAACTATGAACAAATTCCTATGCACACTGCACATATCTTATTTTGAAGTAAAAAAACAAAACGGGAACAAATACAATATTTGTATTTACATGTAGCCCGCGGGCCGTAGTTTGAGGACCCCTGGTCTAAACTTAAATAAAATTCTGAGAAGATAAATAAACCATAAATAGACTTGAAATATTCTTGTTCTTACCAGCATGGTGCATTGATTGTGTCTTGGCTTCCCCCTTAATTATTCCTCTTCCGAAAGCACCTGGTAAGTGTTCTGTACCAGTTTCTGTAGAAATACGTAGTTTTAAATCAGTTTTGTAATGTAAACATTAACATATGTGTGTTTGTGTGTGTGTGTTGGTTTCTATGTGTGTTTTTGTGTCTAGTTTCCTAGTATTAGCAATTTTATCACAGTTAAAAGATTATATTTAAATATCTGTATTTCTGAAATAAACATCTTAGAATTGTTAGAGTCATTAGCCATCAGATAAGTCTCATTGCACTGAGGTTTATACATGTTCCCTGATTTGACCAAAGTGGCATATCCAGCTAATTACAAATTTTAATCACAAACTGATGTCTCATAATTCCTTAACTGAGTCTTTTCTCATAACATATAAATTATTTTGCAAATTTAAATCATCCAGAGAGCTTTTCATATCAACATAATTTACATGTGTAAAAAAAAAACCCCACACATTTATATTGGAAGGATATACCTGGTGGTGTGGGTCCAAACAATTTTCCTCAGGTCAAATTGCGATCTATGGTCATCATAGTCACAGAACCCAACTATGAAGCAGAAATTCTTAGTCTTGTCCATAAATAAATCCTTATCCTTGCCCTTGTTTTGTGATGTATGTGTAAAATAATTAGTCATTAGCTTGCTTTGGAAAATAATAACAGGTAATTTATTGACAGAGGTAAAACTTATGCCCTCCCAAGTTTTATAAGCATGTAGATCTTCTAACTGGGGAGGGAAAGTAGATAATTTACAATAATTTGAGCATTGGTATTGTGTCCCTTTCCATTTGAATCTTTAGGTGATTTTCACCTTTTGTTGACTTTGGAAACTACTCTTTAGTGCCAAGGACAGTAAAAGTATAATGTAATTTTATGCTTTATGGACATAGTGTGTTATTTTCTGGTGGTGGGGCTATGCGAGGATGTAGAGGTGGATTATAATGGGTAATAAAGGGTGATGGATGTAGACTTGACTTGGTGTGGTCAAGACACAATGCAGTTTACAGATAATGTGTTGTATTATTTTTACACCTGAAACTGGTGTAATTTTGTTAACCAGTGTCTCCCAAATGCATTCAATAAAAATATAAATAAATGATCCAACTGAAAAAATTCCATCTTGCTAATAGGCCAATTTGAATGGTTATTCTGGATTGCTTAATGGGCAATGTTTTCTATACAAAAAGAAAAAAGAAAAGAAAAGAAAAAAGAAAAGAAGAAAAGAAAAGAAAAGAAAAGAAAAGAAAAGAAAAGGAAAGGAAA
>NW_005371850.1:881772-886391 GCF_000412655.1 Myotis brandtii | reverse complement strand
GAAGGAAGGAAGGAAGGAAGGAAGGAAGGAAGGAAGGAAGGAAGGAAGGAAGGAAGGAAGAGAGAGAGAGAGAGAGAGAGAAAGAAAGAAAGAAAGAAAGAAAGAAAGAAAGAAAGAAAGAAAGAAAGAGAGAAAGAAAGAGAGAAAGAAAGAAAGAAAATGGTTCAAATACAGAATGGAACTCAGACAGAAACTTGCCATGATGCAGACATAATAGACTGGAAGTCTTCATTGGTGAAATAACTGGGCCCATGAATATCACCATGGCAGTACCAACATATCACCCCAGCAATCTCAGCAGAGGTGAATTCCAGAAGGGTCATCATTAGCAAAGCCAAAGACACACTGGATTGGGCAGAACATCTTTGTCACAGTAAGTTATGACATTGGTAAAAGTAACCTTAGTTATAGCAACACATGACATGACAACCTTCACAGATATGTGTTATTCCTTGGTATTCCTCCAACAAATACAATTAGAAGAATTGATTCATTTGACTTAAGGAGCAAAAATTGTGCATAACAGTATGTGTAAGTGTAGGCTTATCTAATTTAACAAATGTATTAATCTGGTGGGTGTTTATAATTAGGGGGGACTCTGTATGTGTGAGAAATGGAAATATAGGAAATATCTGTATCTTCCTCTTAATTTTTCTGTGAATCTAAAACTGCTTTAAAAAATAAAGTCTTTAGAAAAAGAAAATATATTTTTCCATTGCTTTTAAGTCTTTTTAAACAATCTTATCTTGATCCTTCCCAAGCAATTAAAATAATATTCTATATGTTTTTCCATTGTTAATGTCTAATAATTGGTTATTAATATATTTTTAGAATCATGTAACAATCAGCACAGTCAATTTAGATTCACTTCAGATTTGTATTAATTAAATTACAATGATTTTATTACTGTTACTTTTCTTATATTTGATGTATGTTACTTTTATTTACAGGATAGGGTAAAAGTAGGTTTATAATTTTTGTATGAAAAATAATACAATAACTCTGTTTCAAGTACTCATATCTGTACCTACTTTTGCCCCACCCTGTATATAAGTTTTATATATTCTATATATTATACTCCTCTATAAAGCCCTAAATTAGTATACTCTTTCCTTAGTTTACACTTTTGTTACACATATTATAAATATAACTTCATTTATTATATTTATTTTAAAAAAATTTTACAGAACTTTTTACTCAATACAGAAAATGAGAGTGTATTGGTTCGTTATATTAATCATGTTTTATAATATCTGGTTCTCTTTTCAGTCATTATTTCAAATGATATAATTTGTTCTTTAATCTCTCCTTATATTATTTCAATACTTCTAAAGTTTGCTGATCCTTTCTCCTAACAGTGTACATCTACTGAGCCCTCCAGTGATTTTATTTCAGTCATTCTACTGCAACTCCTGGATTTCCATGTAGTCCTTTTCAAAATAATATCTGTCTATTTGTAGACATCCCCTATTTGATCAAACATTCACATTTATGTCTTATTTTTCTCCTAAGAATGGTTCTTTTAAAATTAAAATTAAATTCATTGGGGTGACACTGGTTAATAAGATCATATAGATTTCAAATCTATAATTTGTGCACTCAGGGGGGTCCCTCAGCCCGGCCTGTGCCCTCTCGCAGTCTGGGAGCCCTCAGGCAATGTCCACTTGCCAGCGGGAAGCAGGCCTAAGATGCAGTTGGACATCCTTAGTGTAGCTGAGGAGGTGGGAGAGGCTCCCACCACCACTGCTGTACTGGCAGCCATCAGCCTGGCTTGTGGCTGAGCAGAGCTCCCCCTGTTGGGAGCAGACTGACCACCAGGGGGCAACTCCTGCATTGAGCATCTGCCCCCTGGTGGTCAGTGTGTGTCATAGTGACCAGTCATTCCCAGTCGTTCTGCTGTTAGGGTCAATTTGCATATTACCCTTTTATTATATAGGATGATCTGTATATTGCACTATGTACCCACCACCCAAAATAAAATAATCTTTCATCACAAAATAGAGAGAGGGGATAGTAGAGGGAGAGAGAGATAGAAACATCAATAGAGAGAAACATCAACATTGATTAGCTGCCTCCTGCAAGCCTCTGCTGGGGATCAAACTTGCAACCTAGGCATGTACCCTTACCAGGAATCGAACTGGTGACCTTTTGGTTCATTGGTTGATGCTCAATCACTGAGCCACACCAGCTGGGCTTGAGTGTTCATTATTGTTACAAGAGTAAAGGCAGTAGTATAATCTCTGAGGTATATAAGACAACTTATGGATTCTACTACAACTGAGATATAAATATGCCTGACATTTCCATCAGATAGAGGGAAATAGTAAGGAATAAATTAACTGTTAGAGTCTTCTTGTTTTCACAGTATTACATTAATTAGGTAGCTTATGTCCTTTTGCAAGATTAAAGAAACTTTCTATCTTAGAAGTGAGTAGAAAAGCATTGAACATACTTGTCACTATAGCATTTAATTTTTATGTTTTAATTTCTAAATGGATTATTTCTAAAACTCATAATTTCCGACTTTTTTTAAATTTCTAGTAAATGCCAGAGTACACCTAACTATGAGAAAGTTAGCCATATATGAATAACATTAAGGTACTTGTCATTAATTATTCATAGTTAAACTCCAAAGAAGATAAATATACTAGAAATATTAGACTTGCAAAAAGTCTTGATCTTACCAAGGAGACTTTTTGACTGTATCTTCATTTGCCCTGTTAACATTCGTCTTTCAATAGAATCTCTCAAGTGTTCTATATCTGTCTCTATAGAAATAAACAGGTATTAATACACTTTGCATAGTAACTCTAATATACAAGTGTATGTATATATATGTATGTATATAGTACCATCTTAATTTGCCTTGTTATTAATAAATAGTCATTATAATGAAATGTCTAGATTTCAGAAATCACTAAACAATAGAATTGGAAGGACCGTTAACAATCATTAAACCTCCATATACTGAGGCTTAGAGATATTAATGATTTCACCAAGACTTTTTATCCAGATAATAACAAAATTGATACACAATCTTAAACCTCATAGTTCTTTCACCAGTGCTTTCCTATATAATGCTAACTCTTATACTAAATTAAAATATCCTGAAGAGTTTATAATAATATAACCTTCAAATTTCCATTAAAAATAATAATTAAGAGACAAAATGGCGGCGGTATAGATGGACGTGTCCCGAGCCTTGTCCTGGAGCAGATAGGATGAACAGATGAAATGAGTAACATTCAGTACGAATTGGCAAAGGAGACTCAGCTGGGAGATGGTTTGCAGCGGGAAGGGCAGAGAACCTTTGGAGAAAGGTAAAATCAAGGCTCTGGGAAGGATAATCTGCCAGACCTCTGAACCCTGAGGATCAGAGGGAATCCACATGGCACTGGCTTGAGCCACGTCCCTTGGGACAGGCAGTGTCTGACTGTGGAAAGAAGGTCCACAGAACTGCTGGTCGGCAGGGGATTCTAGATCTGGGTCCATAGTCAGGAAAGGCTGAAGAGTGCCAGCAGGAGAAAAGCAGGCAGAGGCACAGCCTCTCTGGCCTCTGTGGCTTGTGCCTTTATTCATTGAGCCTAGTTCATAGGACCTTTCAGATACAGACACTTACCCGTGGCTAGAGTGTGGGAGAAGTTCCGAACTTGTGGAATCTGGAGAGAGGGGGGTCCAGGAGAAGTGTCAGCGAGTTTGGTGCTGAGTCAACCCTGTGCCTGGGACCTGGGCAGCCATTTTTTCCTGAAGAGAAAGCCCCTCCCTCCAGTATCCAGGCAACTAATACAGCCACACCCAGATTCCACCCTGAATGGTACAAAGGATTGAAAAAAGAAAAAAAAAACCCTAAATAGTCCCTGAGAGTCCAAAGGGACTGGCCTAAAGAGAGACTTTCAATCCCAGCAACTGGAACCTGAGAAATACTACAGTACAGAAGACTGAGATCTTAAGCCAGCCAAAGGAACACTTCACTTTTTCATTTTTATTTTTATTATTTTATTATTATTTTATCTCATTTTTTTCTTTGATTTCCTGTTTTTGTCTGTTGCTTTGTTTTCTATTTCTTTTCACATTATTTTTCCATCACTCTATTTTATTTTATTTTTATTTGCTATTTTTATACCATTTTTGAAATCAAATTTTTTGTAAATTTATTATTATTTTCTTCCCATTATCTTTCCTCTTATCCACCCATCCCCTTTCTACTTCCTCTATACTGAACTGAGATCCATCCCATATACATCCAATTCTTAATTTTATCTTCTGTATATAAGCTCAGCCTCTACAGATTCTGCCCCCACCCTCTTTGCTGGGGGTTTGGTGTTTGTATTGTTTGTTTGTTTGTTTATCTATTGGTTCTGTGGTGTTTTCCCCCATATAAAGGGGGTGTTTCCTCCTTTTTCTTTTCTCTCTTATCTTTTCTCTCTCTTTTATATCATTTATGCTTTCTTTTCTTGCCCCTAATTCTCTTTTCTCAAGTGGTCACTTATAGTGGGGTTATTATTTTCATGAGTACATTCTTGTTTTGTTCCCTTTGTGTTGTGTCTTGTCAAGGTGAATTTTATCCTGTCTGCCAGGTGCTAGAGAGCGAGCCTCATAACCAGACACCTGGAGAGGAA
>NW_005371850.1:876163-881587 GCF_000412655.1 Myotis brandtii | reverse complement strand
GAGGGACCAAAAGAGGAGTGTGTGGTCATGTGGGATGTGTGTGTGTGTATGTGAGTGAGGCACAGATAGATCCCGCAGGGCCTTTGGGTCAGGCTAAACCGGCTCACCTAACTAGGCAGCCTCTGCTACCATATAAGCAGTTCCAGGAGGCAGGCTCGTCCCCAGAAGCCTAGCATTTATAAGGGGAGAGCTGCTGTAACTGGGAGCCAGGCCTCACCTCCACCCAGGGTGCCCTCAGATAACACCTGGGACTCTACAGACACCCCTGCCAGGAACCTGCTAGCTCGGCTGTGGTCCCATGGTCAACGAGTCTCCAGCCACCCTGGGCTCAGGCTCCTGTGAGTTCTGAAGCATGCTCCCCTCTGACAGGCCCAACGCCTTAGCCCAGGGCACTGCAACCACATGAGCAGCAGACATGTGAGCAGCCCACTCCTATCCAAGTAGAAGCAGCTCCGCAAGCAGCCTGCCCCAGGCATAAGAGCAGAGCTTCACCTGGCCTGCCCCTGTCCAAGGAGAAGCAGCTGTGTGAGGGGCCTGCTCCCCCATCCAAGGAGCAGAAACCACATGAGCAGCATGCCCCATCTAAGGAGCAGCAGCCCCGCAAGCAGCCTGCCCACGATTGAGGAGCAGCAGCACCATGCAGCATGCCCCCATCCAAGGAGCAGCAATGGCGCAGCCCACACCCTGAACCTGTCTGAGGAACATTAGGTGTGCACGAAACCTGCCCCCATCTGAGGAGCAGCAGCTGCATGAGCAGCCTGCCCTCATACGAGGAGCAGCAGCAGTGTGAACAGCCTATACCCATACGAGGAACAGCAGTGCCATGAGCAGCCCACTCCCATTCAAGGAACAGTAGCTGCCCGATAAGCCTTCCCCAGTCCGAGGAGCAACAGCCCTGTGAAGTACACACTGGTCCAAGGAGCAGCAGACACATGCAGCCTGCACCTGTCTGATGAGCAGCAGCTGAATGAGCGGCCTGCCCCCATCCGAGGAGCACAGCTGCACGTGAAGCTCACAACCGCCCAAGGAGCAACAGTCATGCAAGTAGCCCATCCCCCATCCGAGGAGCAGCAGCCATGAGAGCAGACCGCTCACATCTGAGGAGCGGCAGCCCTGTGCAGCCCACATGGTCCAAGGAGCAGCAGCCACACTCAGTTTGCTACCTGTCTGATGAGCAGATACTGGGTAAGCATCCTGCCCCCATCTGAGGAGCAGCAGCTGCACGTGCAGCTCACTCCTGCCCGAGGAGCAGCAGCTACACAAGCAGCCCATCCCCGATCTGAGGAGCAGCAGCTGCACGAGCAGCCCACACCCATACGAGGAACAGTATCCTTGTAAGCAACCTGCCCCTGTCCAAAGAGCTGAAGCTTCAAGAGCAGCCCACACCACCTGAGGAACAGCAGCAGCGTGCAGCCAGCCCCAATCCAAAAAGCAGCTGCCACATGAGCATTCCGCGCCCATCCAAGGAGCCGGAGCCACATGAACAGGCCACCGCTGTCCAAGAAGCAGCAGCCGTGCTCAGCCAGCCCTCATCTGAGGAGCAGCAGCCATGTGATCAACCCACCCCTGTCCAAAGAACAGCAGCTGTGCAAGCAGCTCCCCCTATCAGCCAGAGGAGACACCACTGCTGCAAACAGCACACACAAGAGGAGCCAGTGCCAACTGAGGAGCAGCCAGTACCATGACCACCTGAGGAGCAAATGCAGCCCGAGGAGCCTCTGCCACCCAAGGAGCAGCCCCTGCATGACTCAACATCTAGATCAGTCAGTGAGACCAAAAATGGGTAGACAAAGAAACCCCCAAAGGAAAGAAAATGAGAATCACCAGAAAAGCAGCTAAGTGAAGCAGAGGCATGCAATATGTCAAAAAAGACTTCAGAATAAGAGTTATACAGTTCATAAACCTGATGGGGAAAAAAAATCAACAACTTATGTAAGAATCAAGAAGAAATGGATGAAAAAATCAATAACTTATGTAATATTCAAGAAGAAATGAAGAGTGATATAGCTGCAATAAAAAACACCATGGAAAGTTTCAACAGTAGATTAGGAGAAGTGGAGGACCAAATTAGCGAATTAGAAGAGAGGGAAGCAAAAGATACCCAAATTAAACTGCAATTGGAGAAAAAAATTAAAAGACAGGAGGAGAGCCTAAGGTAACTATGGGACAACATGAAACAAAGGAACATATAAATAATAGGGTGCCAGAACAACAGGAAGAGGAACAAGGGTTAGAAAACCTATTTGAAGAAATAATGTCAGAAAACTTCCCTGAGGTGGGGAAGAAAAAAGTCACACAAGCACAGAGAGTCCCAAAAAGATGAACCCGAAAAGACTCACACCAAGACACATCATAATTACAATGGCAAATGTTCAGGACAAAGAGAGAATCTTAAAGGCTGCAAGAGAGAGACAGAAAGTTACATACAAGGGATCTAACATTAGATTATCAAATGATTTCTCAAAAGAAACACATCAGGCCAGAAAAATGGATGGAAATTTACAAAGTGATGCAAAGCAAGAAACTGAATCAAGAATACTCTATCCAGCAAGGCTATCATTCAAAATTGAAGGGGAAATAAGGAGCTTCACAGACAAAAAAGAAGGCTAAGGGAGTTTATCACCACCAAGTCAGCAATGCAAGAAATGCTAAAGGGACTGCTGTAAAAAGAAGAAATAAAAACCTAAGAAAGAAAACAGGCACAAAAATTAAAAATGGCTACAAACAAGTACCTTTCAATAATAACTTTAAATGTAAATGGACTAAGTGCTCCAATCAAAAGACATCAAGTGGCTGAATGGATAAAAAAAAACATGACCCATACATTTGCTGTCTACAAGAGACCCACATCAGAATAAGGGACTCACACAGACTGAAAGTGAAGGGATGGAAAAATATCTTTCAGGCAAATGGAAATGAAAAAAAAGCTGGGGTAGCAATACTTATATCGTAAAAAATAGACCTCAAAGTGAAGGTCATAACAAGAGATGAGGAAGGCCACTTCATAATACTAAAGGGATGGATACAACAAGGGGATATAACCCTGATAAACATATATGCACCAAATGCAGGAGCATGCAAATGCATAAAAAAAAAAAACTCCTGGAAGATATCAAGGGAGAGATCGGCAACAATACAATCATAGTAGGGGACTTTAATACACCACTGACATCACAGGACAAACCCTCTAGACCAGGGGTGGGCAAACTTTTTGACTCGAGGGCCACAATGGGTTCTTAAACTTGACCGGAGGGCTGGAACAAAAGCATGGATGGAGTGTTTGTGTGAACTAATATAAATTCAAAGTAAACATCATTACATAAAAGGGTACGGTCTTTTTTTTTTTAGTTTTATTCATTTCAAACGGGCCGGATCCGGCCTGTGAGCCGTAGTTTGCCCACGGCTGCTCTAGACAAAAAATCAGCAAAGAAACAGCAAGTCTAAATGAATTACTAGATCAGATGGACTTAATTGACATCATCAGAACATTTCACTCCAAAGCCACGGAATATACGTTCTTCTCAAGTGCACATGGGAAATTTTCAAAAATAGACCACATTTTGGGTCACAAGCAAAGTCTTCCTAAATTCAAGAAGATTGAAATCATACCAAGCATTTTCTCAGACCACAATGGCATAATATTAGAAATAAACTAAAATAAAAACAACTCCAAAAATTCAAACACTTGGAGGCTAAATAGCATGCAATTAAACAATGATTGGGTTACCAAAGAGATCAAAGAAGAAATTAAAAACATCCTGGAAAATAATGACAATAAAAACACAACAATCCAAAATCTATAGGATACAATAAAAGCAGTCCTGTGAGGAAAGTTTATAGCTCTATAGGCCTACTGCAAAAAAAAAAAAAAACACACACACACACAACAAGAAAAAATGGTAATAAATTATCTAACTCTACAACTCAAAGATTTAGAAAGTGAGCAACAAGAAAAGCTTACAGTATCCAGAAGAAAGGAGGTAATAAAGATAACAGCAGAAATGAATGACATAGAGATGAAAAAAACAATCCAGAAGATCAATGAAACAAAGAGCTGGTTCTTTGAGAGGATAAACAAGATTGATAAACCTGTAGCCAGGCTCACCAAGAAGCAAAGAGACAGGACACAAATAAACAAAATCAGAAATGTAAGAGGCTAAAATACAACCTTCCAAAAATACAACCTTCCTTCAATCAGGAAGATTCTAAAAATTTCAATAGGCCAATAACTATAGAAGAAAATGAAGCAGTCATCAAAAAGCTTCCAGCAAAAAAAAAAAAAAAAAACATGGGGCCAGAAAGTTTCACAGGGGGGTTTTACCAAACATTCAAGGAAGAACTAAAACCTATCCTCCTCAGACTTTTCAAAAAAATTCAAGAAGAGGGAACACTTCCAAGCACATTCTATGAAACCAGCACTACTCTAATAACAAAGCCAGATAAAGACAACACAATGAAAGAATTATAGGCCAATATCCCTCATGAACATAGATGCCAAAATCCTCAACAAAATTCTAGCATTCGATTCA
The DNA here is from genome assembly GCF_000412655.1 of Myotis brandtii. NCBI lineage: Eukaryota > Metazoa > Chordata > Mammalia > Chiroptera > Vespertilionidae > Myotis > Myotis brandtii. The sequence goes on along the minus strand of NW_005371850.1, from coordinate 877,058 downwards.
GCAGTACATGAGAAAGATCATACACCATGACCAAGTAGAATTTATCCCAGGGATGCAAGGATGGTACAATATTCGCAAATCAATAAGTGTGATACATTACATAAACAAGTAGAGAGATAAAAATCACATAGTCATATCAATTGATGCAGAAAAAGCATTTGACAAAATCCAACACCCTTTCTTGATAAAAACTCTCAGCAAGGTGGGAATAGAAGGATCATACCTCAACATAATAAAGCCATATATGACAAACCCAAAGCCAACATCATACTCAATAGGCAAAATCTAAAACCATTTCCCCTAAGAATAGGAACAAGACAGAGATGCCCACTCTCACCACTCGTGTTCGACATAGTACTGAAAGTACTAGCAATTGTGATCAGACAAGAAGAAGAAATAAAAGGCATCCAAATTGGAAAAGAAGAAGTAAAACTGTCCTAATTCTCAGATGACATGATACTGTACATAGAAAACCCTAAAGACTCCATCAAAAATTATTAGTCTTAAAATAAATTATTAGACTTAATAAAAAAAATGTACCAGGATACAAAATTAACACCAAGAAATCTATGGCATTTCTATACACCAATAATGAACTACAGAAAGTTGAGACTAAAAAAGCAATCCCATTTACCATCACACCAAAAAAATTAAGATACATAGGAATAAACTTAATTAAGGAGGTAAAAGACCTCTACCCAGAAAACTACAGGACACTGAAAGAGGAGATAGAGGAAGACATAAACAGATGGAAGAACATACCATGTTCATGGATTGGTAGAATCAACATCATCAAAATGTCCATACTACCCAAAGCAATCTATAAATTCAACTCACTTCCCATTAAAATACCAATGACATATTTCACAGACCTAGAACAAACTCTCCAAAAATT
>NW_005371850.1:871848-874507 GCF_000412655.1 Myotis brandtii | reverse complement strand
AACAGGGGGTTGAGGGCAGGAAGGGGGGGAATGGGGTAATGTGGGGATAAGGACACATATGTAATAACTTAATCAATAAAAAAAATTTTTAAATGTAAAAATAGGGTTAAATATATTTGTGTACTCTTACTCATGCATTTAACAATCCCTAGAATTGAAATAAACAGTGATTATCCATGGGAAGGTGGATATGGAAAGTAGGCATAGGGGAACAGTAAAAGACATTTTACTATTTACTTTAATTACTTTTTATAATTAAAATTTTTAATATATGAACATACTATCTATTCAAAAATAAATTTATTTCTTAAAAAAATAATTATACTGTAGGATACCTAATGATGTAAAACATAACTCACCTGCCCCACAGATTATATTGTACACCATGGAATCCACTGGGTGCTGGCACCATTTTGGGACTCAGCCTATATAGGTTTTCAGATGACCTAATAAATTCATAATTCTTTACCCCTTTCAGCTTTGTGTGTTGCTCCTTCAGTGGCGCTAACACAGTATTAAGTTGAATAAGAGTAGTGAAAGCGGGTATCCTTATCTTGTTCCTTTTCTGACGGGAAACACTTTTAGTTTTTGCCCATTGAGCATTTTGTTAGCTGTAGGTCCGTCATATATGGCCTTTATCATGTTGAGGTATGGTCCCTCTATCAAACATTACTGAGAGTTTTTATAAAAAAAGTATTTTAGGTACTGGCACAAGAACAGACATATAGGTCAATGGAATAAAATGGAGAACTCAGAAATAGACCCAAACATCTATGCTCAATTAATATTCACCAAAGGAGGTATGAATATACAATGGAGTCTAGACAGCTTTTTCAATAAGTGGTGTTGGGAAAATTGGACAGATACATGCAAAAAAATGAAACTAGACCATCAACTTACACCATACACAAAAATAAACTAAAAATGGATAAAGGACTTAAACATAAGATGGGAAACCATAAAAATACTAGAGTAATCTACAGGCACCAAAATCTCATACATATGCCAAAGCAATGTCTTCACTGATACTGCTCCTAGGGCAATGGAAAGTAAACAAAGAGAAAGTAAACAAATGGAGTCAGAGAAAGATAAATATCACATGATCTCACTCATTTGTGGAATATAGTGAACAACATAAATTGATGAACAAAAACAGATTCAGAGACAGAGAAGCATCAATCAGATCTTCAAACCTCCGAGGGAAGATAGAGGAGGGTGGGGGTAAGGGGGAGAGATCAACCAAAGGACTTCTATTCAAGCATATAGGCCTAACCAATGGACATAGACAACAGGGGGGTGAGAGGGCATGAGTGGGGGGGTTGGGGGGGAATGTGGGGATAAGGACACATATGTAATAACTTAATCAATAAAAAAATTTTTAAATGTAAAAATAGGGTTAAATATATTTGTGTACTCTTACTCATGCATTTAACAATCCCTAGAATTGAAATAAACAGTGATTATCCATGGGAAGGTGGATATGGAAAGTAGGCATAGGGGAACAGTAAAAGACATTTTACTATTTACTTTAATTACTTTTTATAATTAAAATTTTTAATATATGAACATACTATCTATTCAAAAATAAATTTATTTCTTAAAAAAATAATTATACTGTAGGATACCTAATGATGTAAAACATAACTCACCTGCCCCACAGATTATATTGTACACCATGGAATCCACTGGGTGCTGGCACCATTTTGGGACTCAGTCTATATAGGTTTTCAGATCTGATCATGTTAATTCTTTACCCCTTTCAGCTTTGTGTGTTGCTCCTTCAGTGGCGCTAACACAGTATTAAGTTGAATAAGAGTAGTGAAAGCGGGTATCCTTATCTTGTTCCTTTTCTGACGGGAAACACTTTTAGTTTTTGCCCATTGAGCATTTTGTTAGCTGTAGGTCCGTCATATATGGCCTTTATCATGTTGAGGTATGGTCCCTCTATCAAACATTACTGAGAGTTTTTATAAAAAAAGTATTTTAGATTTTGTCGAATGTTTTGTCTGCATCAATTGATATGATCATGTGGTTTTTATCTTTCAGTTTGTTTATGTGACATATCACATTTATTGATTTGTGAACATTATACCAGCCTTTCATTCCCAGAATAAATCTGACTTGATTATGGTGTATGATCTTTTTATTTATTTTTTTATATTTTATCTTTAATTTCTTTATTGGATAAAGTATTACAAATGTGTCCTCATCCCCCCAAAACCCCCAACGTCCCCCCCCCACTCATGCAATCATCTCCCTGTTGTCCGTGTCCATTGGTTTGGCTTATATGCATGCATACAAGTCCTTTAGTTGATCTCTTCCCCTAAACCCCCTCCCACACACACACACACACACACACATACACTACTTTCCCTCTGGGGATTGATAGTCTGATTGCTGTTTCTCTGTCTTTGGATCTGTCCCTGTTCATCAGTCTATGTTGTTCTCAATATTCCACAAATGAGTGAGATCATGTGGTATTTATCTCTCTCTGACTGGCTTATCTCACCTAGCATAATGCTCTCCAGTTCCATCCATGCTGTTGCAAATGGCAAGAGTTCCTTCTTTTTTACCGCAGCATAGTATTCCATTGTGTAGATGTACCACAGTTTTTTAATCCACTCATGTGCTGATGGGCACTTAGGCTGTTTCCAAAGCT
>NW_005371850.1:869679-870764 GCF_000412655.1 Myotis brandtii | reverse complement strand
TTTTTTTTATTCCAGATGAATTTTTGGAACATTCGTTCAAGATCTGTGAAATATGCCATTGGTAATTTAATGGGGATTGCATTGAATCTATAGATTGCTTTGGGTAGTATGGACATTTTGATGATCTTGATTCTACCAATCCATGATCACCGTATGTTCTTCCATCTGTTTATGTCTTCCTCTATCTCCTCTTTCAGTGTCCTGTAGTTTTGTGGGTAGACGTCTGTTACCTTCTTAATTAAGTTTATTCCTAGGTATCTTAATTTTTTTGGTGTGATGGTAAATGGGATTGCTTTGCATTAATTTTGTATCCTATTACATTGCTGAATTCATTTATTAAGTCTAATAATTTTTTGATGGAGTCTTTAGGGTTCTCTATGTACATTATCATGTCATATGCAAATAAGGACAGATTTACTTCTTCTTTTCCAATTTGGATGCCTTTTATTTCTTCTTCTTGTCTCATCGCAACGGCTAGTACTTCCAGTACTATGTTGAACAGGAGTGGTGAGAGGGGGCATCCCTGTCTTGTTCCTGTTCTTAGGGAAAATGGTTTTAGTTTTTGCCCATTGATTATGATGTTGGCTGTGGTTTTGTCATATATAGCTTTTATTATGTTGAGGTATGATGTTGTAAAGAAATGCCATAGATTCTATTTGTATCTTGATGTGAGTTTTTATCAAGAAAGGGTGTTGGATTTTGTCAAATGCTTTTTCTGCATCAATTGATATGACTATGTGGTTTTATCTCTCAATTTTTTTATGTGATGTATCACATTTATTGATTTGTGGATATTGTACCATCCTTGCATCCCTGGGATAAATCCTACTTGGTCATGGTGTATGATCTTTCTCATGTACTGCTGGATCCGATTTGCTAGGATTTTTTGAGGCATTTGGCATCTATGTTCATGAGAGATATTGTCATGTAATTCTCTTTCATTGTGTTGTCTTTCCCTGGTTTTGGTATTATGGTGATGCTGGCTTCATAGAATGAGCTTGAAAGTGTTTCTTCCTCTTGAATTTTTTTGAAAAGTCTGAGGAGGATAGGTTTTAGTTCTTCCTTGAATGTTTGGTAAAACTCCC
>NW_005371850.1:867518-868335 GCF_000412655.1 Myotis brandtii | reverse complement strand
CAGAGTTATTTCTTCGTGTTGGATTGCTCCCTTTAGTATTATGAAGTGGCTTTCCTTATCTCTTTTTATGTCCTTCACTTTGAGATCTAATTTGTCAGATATAAGTATTGCTACCCCAGCTGTTTTTTCATTTCCATTCGCCTGAAAAACCTTTTTCATCTTTTCACCATCAGTCTGTTTGTGTCTTTTTTTCTGAGGTGGGTTTCCTGTAGACAGCAGATATATGGGTCATGTATTCTTATCCACTCAGTTACCCTCTGTCTTTTGATTGGGGCATTTAAACCATTTACATTTCAGCTACCCTATGTCTTTTGATTGGGGCATTTAATCCATTTACATTTAAAGTTATTATTGATAGGTACTTGTTTGTCACCATTTTTATTCTTTACCCCTGTGTTCCTTCTTTGTTTCCTTTTTTTTTTCTTTTTACAGCAGACCCTTTAGCATTTCCTGCATTGCTGGTTTGGTGGTAATAAACTCCCGTAGTCCTTTTTTGTCTGTGAAGCTCTTGATTTCACCCCCATTTTTAATTGATAGCCTTGCTAGGTACAGTATTCTTGGATTCAGAACCTTTCTTTGCATGACTTTGTATATTTCCTTCCATTCCCTCTTGCCTGATGTGTTTCTGTTGAGAAATCTGTCACTAGTCTGATGGGGGATCCTTTGTAAGTAACTTTCTGTCTTTCTCTGGCTGCTTTTAAGATTCTTGCTTTGTCGTTGGTGTTTGCCAATTTAATTATAATGTGCCTTGGCGTTGGTCTTTTGGGGTTCATTTTGTTTGGGACTCTGTGAGCTTCTTGGATTTGTGTGAGTTTTT